>NW_008402236.1:0-249 GCF_000622305.1 Nannospalax galili
GTCATCAGGCTGTGCACTCTTCTAAAGGTCACCAGTGTTGCCTGTGAAACTGAAAGTGTGTTCCATTATCCCTACCAGAACACATGCAGAAACACTGTTTTCTCTGCCCTTAAACCTAGAGCATTGCAATAACTACCCTGTCTCTGATCTTCCTGTGCCCACTGCCTGTAGCTGTGACTTATCTGTGGTTGGCACGCAGTTGTGCCATCTGTGTCACTCTCAATGATCCCTGCTGCTGGTCTGTAGGTA
>NW_008402237.1:0-249 GCF_000622305.1 Nannospalax galili
GGTACTGTTAACATAGCCAAATACACATGGCTGGAGAGGTCATAGATCTTAGAGAAATCTTCAAGGCTGTCACACCCCTAGACAAATTAATTTCTTAGTATGTGATAAATATGGATCCTTACAAGTGTGCCGGTCACCACTCATCAAAGAAGCTTCTTTTGAAACAGAAGGAGACTATCGTAGAGTTTCACAACTGGTCACACAGAGATTAAGTGTCTATGAAATGCCCAATCCTAAGTGACACATCTA
>NW_008402238.1:0-249 GCF_000622305.1 Nannospalax galili
TCAAAAAGGTTTCCATTTGGCTGGAGATAGTCATACTTACTTCAGTAAATATAACAAAACTTTAAATGAGAGAAGGGGGAGCCCTCAGCCTCACAACCAAGAGGGTCAACAGCCTCAGTGGGAGTGAAACCCCCTGGGCATTATGGACTCGCCCTGTAACGTCTGACCTTAAGCCTATAATGACCCTAATAGTACAGAGAATTGCTATAAGAGGTCTGTTAGATACAGGGGCTGATCAATCAATTATTA
>NW_008402239.1:0-249 GCF_000622305.1 Nannospalax galili
CAGGGGCTTCCTACTCCCCTCCAGGGGCTCTCTGCTTTGATACTTTGACTCGAAGTCACCTGGGGGAGCTAGACCTCTCTGGTTTTCTGCTTCTGTGATTACCAGGTATAGCAATTTAAAAGTAAATTTTACTTCTGGGAGGCATGCCCTTTCCGCCCCCTCCTCCTACCATGCTTATGGCAAAAGGAGGTATATTTCCTCCAAACTCCAGTTTGGGGAACCAAAGAATTCATTGGGCTTCCATAGAGA
>NW_008402240.1:0-249 GCF_000622305.1 Nannospalax galili
AGCTGGGCACAGTGTGTCTCATTCAGCGCCTCTCACAGGAGAAGGGGAAGAGCAGAGGGGAGGGCTGTGGGAGGCCACAGGCCTGGGGCTCAACTAGACGCACACTTTCTGAGATTTCTTCCATAACATGCAAATTAAAGAAAAGGTGGAAATAAAAAGACTCCAAATTTAAATGTTATAAAAAACCAAATCTCAGGACTAGAGAAATGGCTCAGTGGTTAAGAGCATTGGCTGCTCTTGCAGAGGACC
>NW_008402241.1:0-249 GCF_000622305.1 Nannospalax galili
GCTACATGACATCCTGTCTCAAAACAAAATAAGATCTGTGGCAAGATTTCTAAGTGAGTAAAGGCTCTTGCCATCAAGCCTGTTGACCTAAGTTCAATGCCCGGAAGCCACATGGTAAAGGAAGAGAACAGACTCTGGAAAACTGTCCTCTGACCTCCGCACATATACCTTGGCACATGTGTCAACATGTCCACAATGAATGAATGAATGTTAAAAAGCAAAGAGGAAAGAAAGAAATAAAACGTGAAT
>NW_008402242.1:0-249 GCF_000622305.1 Nannospalax galili
TTTTAATCCCAACACAGGGTCAGTAGAGGTAGGTAGATCTCTCTGAGATTGAGTCAAGCCTGGTCTACACAGTGAGTTCCAAGCCAGCTAGAGCTACAAGGAGACCCTGTCTCAAAAATAAAGTTCTATCTCTCAATAATATTTTTTAATGAATTACCAAATCTACTACACTGTGTAAAATAACAGGCCAATAAACACAGGCAACCATTAATGTGGATCTTTACAATGAAAATGTAAAGAAAATGAGTA
>NW_008402243.1:0-249 GCF_000622305.1 Nannospalax galili
ATAAGACATGAGCATAAATTGACAAATACAAACTGTTAAATTAAGAACTTCCGCATAGCAGAGGAATTGATAGCCAGAGCATGGAGACAGATTTCAGAATAGGAGAAATTTTTCACCAAATATTCACTTAACAGGTGATTAATATCTAAATATGTGAAGAACTCAAAAAAACATACCCAGTAACTTTTAATCTCAAACCAAAATTAGAAGTTACCAGTAAAAGAAAGAAATCAGATATTAAACAATATC
>NW_008402244.1:0-249 GCF_000622305.1 Nannospalax galili
AGGCTTCCTGGGAGGGGGATAGGCTACAATGATATAAAGAGAGACAGAGGCATAATGGAATAGGAAGGGTTAAATGGAGTGAGGAATGGGAGGGCAGGGCAGAGGAGGGAGTATGGGGAGGGATAAGTAACACTAAAGGACTTTTGAAAAAGTCATGTGGAAATATACCACTATAGAAGTTTCTTAAAGTATATACATATACAATATGAAAGGAATTTAAATGTGATTACCTTATAATGGGGGATGGGG
>NW_008402245.1:0-249 GCF_000622305.1 Nannospalax galili
CCCAGAACAGTTAGGTAAGAACCTCTGGGGTGATGCAAACCCATCAGGTGTGGGATTGAGAATTTTTTTATTGAATTTTTTTGTATTTTGTACAGAACATCTCAATCTTAATCATCTTTATACCCCTTCCCCACTGGCACTCTCCTATAGCCACCCCCCAGTGGAGTTCATACATTCTGTCATTTGTCTTAAGGTCTGTTGTGTCAAGTTAGTGTCCCCAGATGTCCCTCAGTGCAAGTTCATCTACTG
>NW_008402246.1:0-249 GCF_000622305.1 Nannospalax galili
CCCAGGGGATTCTGCCCCACGTGCAGGTCGACTGTTTCTGTTAAGGGGACAGTCTGTCTGGTGACACCAAGCATTGGGGATTGCCCAAAAGCAAGTTTGCTGCAGGTCCAAAACTGGGCCGTATTCTTCCAGGACGTGGACATGTACAGCTTCCGTGAGCCACAGGGAAGGCAGAGGGGCCCCAGAGGATGGCATAGAGGGCCCTGAAGAACATGGAAGACTGAGAGGAGAGAGGAGGGCCCTAGGAAG
>NW_008402247.1:0-249 GCF_000622305.1 Nannospalax galili
TTATTTCCAAACCATTAAGACAGTAACTGTTAAAGAGAAAGGGTTCTGATAAACCTACCAGGAGGTGTGCAGGCATCTGCAGGAGACTGGACAAATGTGGACCGCCTTTTGGTGGGCATGGGCAAAGCCATTTTCTGTTCTTTGTGCTTTGCCAGTGCAGCTTGAACTGTCTCTGTGTGGATATCTGTAAAGTTAAAACATATGTATTTATTTGCATTGATGCTGGCTCTCTGTACCTCTAAGGGATGA
>NW_008402248.1:0-249 GCF_000622305.1 Nannospalax galili
GTTGGGAAGGTGGAAGTCAGGACTCCCCACTCTCCACCTCAGCCCAGCTGCCCCTCACTCAGCCTGGGACCAAACACCTGTCTTTGATTCTGTGCTCCCTATTGCAGCCCAGTACCCATGGTTTCTGGGATCTCTGTTGGGGTCTCTGATCTCTGGGATCCTTGACACACACTTAGCTGACACAGGAACCATGAGTTAGATGGGGTGAGAGTCTGCAGGCAGCTCAGCGATGGCACAAACTGAGGACAG
>NW_008402249.1:0-249 GCF_000622305.1 Nannospalax galili
GAGTTTAATCCCTGGGACCCACATGGTGGAAGGAGAGAACTGAATCACATGAGTTGTCCTCTGACTTACACACACACACACACGCACAGACACACACACACACACAAACTATGGCATGCATGCCACCCCACAAAAAGCACACACATATAAATAAATATAATAAAAACGTAAATATATATGCTGGGTGTGGTGGCATAGGCCCTTAATCCCAGCACTTGAGAGGCAGAGGCAGGTGGATCTCTGTGAGTT
>NW_008402250.1:0-249 GCF_000622305.1 Nannospalax galili
AATTCAGGTCTTTCAGTGAGATAAGCAGCTAATTTTGACAAGGCCTCTCTCTCCTTGGTCACTCTTGAGAGAAGGAATGTAAGGCCCTAAAGAGTAAAATAAAGAAAATTTGCATATGAGTCAACTCTAGCCCAAATCAATTTGACCTAGATCTCAAAGGAAACAAAATGTCCAATTTTCTACATTCAAAGTTGGACTAAAGTTAAATCAGAAAATAAAAAATAGTCTCTAATGGGAGCCCTTATTTCA
>NW_008402251.1:0-249 GCF_000622305.1 Nannospalax galili
CCAGATTCCTAAAGGGACTTAAGAGTTTGTTCCTCTATTCAGAGGACTGGACACTTGATCAGGTACACCTACCTGTACAGACTTTTTAAATGACCATTCCAGGATGCCAAAGCTGATGATATATAAGGGATATTGAAGTTGCTTATTATTGGCATATTGGCATATTTTCCTTATTAATTAAATGTAATTTTTCCATATTAATTATAGGTAATTTTTCTATGTAGGTATATTTACCCATATCAGAAAAGG
>NW_008402252.1:0-249 GCF_000622305.1 Nannospalax galili
AAAAGCAGAGTTCAGACACAATGAAGCCATTTTGAAAACTAAGCCCAGAAAACCCTGAGCCTAAGTACTACTTTACCCAAGCCCAAAGGAAAGGTTCCCATGGACATGCATCTGAAGCATTCTACCCTGTTCACTTGTAAAAGCTCCTCTCCCTTCACTGTCTTTACTACATATTACATACTTTTGGTATGTTCCACTTCTTAGATAGGTCCTAAGCCTTATTTTGTTTCGACAACTTGAGTTAACTCT
>NW_008402253.1:0-249 GCF_000622305.1 Nannospalax galili
CAGAGAAAGAGTACATGGAAGCACTCCCTTTCAAAGTAGCTGCAAAACAAAAAATATATATCTTACAATAAACCTACCAAAGACATTAAAGACCTCTACAATAATAATTTTGAATCTTTATAGATAGAGATTGAGGAAAACATCAGAAGATGGAGGGACCACCCATGCTCATGGATCAGAAGAATTAATAGTGTGAAAATGACTGTCCTACCAAAAGCCATTTATAGATTCAATGCAATGTTAATCAAA
>NW_008402254.1:0-249 GCF_000622305.1 Nannospalax galili
AGAGGAAATGGAGCAATGTGATGGCACATTGAGCATGTTGATGAAAATTGGGGCATTGTCAGTGCACATTGAGCTTTATGGTGGCAATCTTAGAACTGTCATGACACACTGGTGCACTTTGTTGGCACACTGTAAACTGTAATGTCTCATTGGAGCATTGTATTGACACATTGCAGCATTTTGATTGCACACAAGGGGATTGTGATGGCACTTTGAAAACTGTTATGACGTATTGGTGCATTGTGAGGG
>NW_008402255.1:0-249 GCF_000622305.1 Nannospalax galili
TAGAGACTCTAATAAACTGGTATTACTATATGGCTAGATATTCCACACTTCACAGGATCGTAACCCAATAATAACAAACTTGTGTCTACAACAATGCCCTTGATCAAGAGCCCACCTAGCCTGCAGGAATATAGAGAACTGGAGAGAGTCCATTCAAAGATCTAGAGACAGACTTCACCAAACTGCTGACTAGTAAGGGCTATAAACGCCTGCTAGTCTTTGTATGAATTTCCTCTGGCTTGGTGGAGG
>NW_008402256.1:0-249 GCF_000622305.1 Nannospalax galili
CTCTGCTGACCCAGGGAGGGAGGGAGCATCAGCTCAGCCACAGCTGTGTCATAGCAAAAAGGATGGTGTCAGCAGGAGCCCCGGGTGTGCTCCACCCCACATGCACTGCCAGGGACTCTCAAGTCACCATAGACACCCAGCCATAGGCAAATGCAAAACCCACCACTTGCAGACACGGCTTCTTAGTAAGTAGGTGCAGGTCATTGGGTGTCTGAGTGCTCACTGTCCAGAAGCTTGGTAGGAAGTGTT
>NW_008402257.1:0-249 GCF_000622305.1 Nannospalax galili
TGCAATTTATGCAGCAGGGTGGCTGATCTCTCCCTCCAGATGACAGCAGAACCCCCTCTCCCTCAATTACAACAAACAACACTGTCTTTGGATATTGCCAAATGTCCCTAGGGGTCAAAACTGCCTGCAGTTGAGAAACAGTACTCTGAATTAAAATGTACTAACTGTCTAGTTAATGGACTCATGTTTGAGGAATAGCATTAAAAATAAAAACTGGGACCCACTGCCAAATTGTTTGTGGAAAAAAAA
>NW_008402258.1:0-249 GCF_000622305.1 Nannospalax galili
AGTCATGGTCCAGCCCTCTCCTACTCACTTCTGTGTTATTTTGTTGTAATACAAAGTCAGAGCAGAAGGTGACCTGGAAACCACTAGGCAACCCAGGCTGGACTGAAGTTTGTGATCTTCCTGTCTCACACTTCCAAATGCTACCATTACAACTGACTGTGTTGCCCGAGTTCACTTAGGGTTTCTTGCTCCTGGCGCTATTAGAAAAACCATATAACACATCTTTATCTGAATTTTTCATAGTTTATA
>NW_008402259.1:0-249 GCF_000622305.1 Nannospalax galili
CAAGTCATTCATCCCCTGCTGACATACCTCAGGTGACAGGGAGCTCATCACCTAGGTTTGGCTGTTTATGGTCAATCTGAACAGGTCTTGAATTCATTCACCCAGGAAAGACACTTAATTTCTGAAATTGTCACCATCAGTTACTGTCAATAGCCTCAGTCCCTGCTCCAAATGGATCACAGCACTACAGGGCCATGACTGACTCCATCGCCACCTCATTTCAAGGCTCAGATCTCAGTTAAAACATCT
>NW_008402260.1:0-249 GCF_000622305.1 Nannospalax galili
TCCAGTTCCAGGAATCCAACACCCTCTTCTGATCTCTGCAGGTATTGAAAAATATAGGTGCACTTACACACATGCAGGCAATATACTCATACATATAAAATAATAAACAATAAGTAAAAATATTTTAGAAAAGACTACAGTCCTTCACCCCATCCTCACTTGCATTCTCGATGTCCCTACACAAAATGTATTTTAAAGTATTTTTCCCCAACATTTCCCAATCTTTATACTTATTCTTATATCACATCT
>NW_008402261.1:0-249 GCF_000622305.1 Nannospalax galili
CTATCCTGTCTGGACAGATCATCCTTCCTTGTGTGCAACAGATGAGGACACTCGCTTTCTAGCTCTTTATAAATTGTGTTACTGCCTACTTGTTGACATGGATAAGATTCACATTTATCTCAGCACCCTGAAATGTGTGCTGACCCATGGAAACGTCTGTTACTCCTCACTGTTTTCGGGTAATTCTTGAAGATCCATTCCTTCTGAGCTTTGGTTTTATATGTTTGAAGATATGCTTGAGGGCAATGT
>NW_008402262.1:0-249 GCF_000622305.1 Nannospalax galili
TACAGAAGCTTTGTAGTTTAATGAGGTCCCCTTTATTGATTGTTGACCTTAATGCCTGAGCAGCTGTTGTCCAATTTAGAAAATTCTTTCCTATATTTATATCTCAGCGGGTACTGCCTATGTTTTCTTCTAGCAGTTTCTGAGTTTCAGAGGTTTTTTTGTGTATTTTTTTTTCTTGGAGCAATATCTTCCTGTAGGCCCAGCTGGCCTGGAACTCACTACGTGGACCAGGCTGGCCTTGAACTCACA
>NW_008402263.1:0-249 GCF_000622305.1 Nannospalax galili
ACATCCCCTCAGCTGTGCATAGACACAGAAGGCAGAGTGGACCTTTTCCTCTTCTGGACTCAGTCCCCATGGATCACTTTAGCCTAGATGTGGAAGGAGGAGACGTCTGTGACATCAGGTGTATGCTGTTCCTTTTGTCAATTACAGCCATGGTAGCGGTGAATTTGTAGGCTTAACGCATTTTTCCCAAAACCCCTAGAGTACACTAGAAGACAATTTCTTGGTATTTAAAAGATTATCCTTTTAATA
>NW_008402264.1:0-249 GCF_000622305.1 Nannospalax galili
ATCTTTAAAGAAAACCAACTCCTCCTTCTCCTAGTAGCTTTTTGTTGCTAGTAGTTCTTTAGCTAAGGTTGGAACTTCTTACTCACTTTCACATTGCTGTGCTGGGATTTTATCTGGCTTGGTTTACATGAGTCTTATGCATACTGTTACAGTTGCTGTAAATTCATATGAGTAACTTCCCAGCTGTCTGGAAAACTCCATTTTCTTGTGGTCACCCAACACTTCTGGCTCTTACAGTCTTTCTGCCCC
>NW_008402265.1:0-249 GCF_000622305.1 Nannospalax galili
CTCAGATCTGAATCAGAAATACTTGGGCAGTGATGGCAAGGCAGCCACACAATTGGGTAATGAGGGAGCACATGGAGGACTACACAGGGATTTATGCCTTGTGGGTGCCAGGCAGCTTTCTGAAATGTTTGTTGTAGACCCAAGATGTGATGAGCAATACAGAGCACACATTTAGATACAAAGACATTTGACCCAGTTATCATATTTCTGTGGAATAAAGGCTTATGTTTTGTATGATTTTAGTTTTCC
>NW_008402266.1:0-249 GCF_000622305.1 Nannospalax galili
GAGAGTTCTCAGTCTGCCTCGATATAGCTCCCAGAGTGGTCAGGCAAAGCACTGCCAAGGAGTGAGAAACACCCTCATTCCTCAGGACACATGGATCGCATAAGGGGTGCGCCCTGACCCTTTCCCCACAAGTGGCGCAACGTCTTAGGGGAGAATCCATCCCTATCCTGGCTCTGCGTGAGACACCTTTGCATGCATTTTTAGACAAAGTAGGGGGAAATGTGGTAGCATCCACATACTTCCGCATTC
>NW_008402267.1:0-249 GCF_000622305.1 Nannospalax galili
AATGCTCCATTGTGACATCATAATGCTCCATGGTGCCCCCACAATGTTATACTGTGACATCATATTGTTGCATTGTGATATCATAATGTTCCAATGTGCCAACACTGTGGCCCCATGTGCCAATATATTGGTACAATATACCATCATAATGTTACAACGTGACTTCACAGTGTTCCAATGTGACTTCAAATATACTCGAGTGTGTCATCACAACACTCCAATATGACATCCCAATGTGCAGTGTGCCGT
>NW_008402268.1:0-249 GCF_000622305.1 Nannospalax galili
CACTTGGCCTTGTGGAACTTCATGTCTGGAGTTCTGTGTGCCCTTCGTATCATCCCTCAGCATAAAGGAGGTTAGCGTGTGAGAAAGGATGTTAGAGAGGTTAAGAGGTTAAATAATATGAAAGTCACATTTCTGCTCATTAATAACCGTGCTAATATCTTGATCTGGAGACCATGCGTGCTCTCCATATTTGTATACATTACTCCAGAGTATGAAGTTTTAGCAGATGCGGAACCGAAATTAAATTAG
>NW_008402269.1:0-249 GCF_000622305.1 Nannospalax galili
TTCTTCTAATCATGTAGTTGTTAAAAATTAAAAGATAATGATTAAAAAAATAATTCTTCAAAGCATAAAAAATGTAAACTAATCATTTTAGATTATTGTATACTAGAATAAAACCAACATGAATGTTAAAAAAAAAGGAAAAAAAAGTGATGTGAGGGCGATCCGGCTGCGACATCTGTCACCCCATTGCTTCCCAGGGTTGATTCGGCTGACCTGGCTGGCTAGGCAGGTGTCCCCTTCCTCCCTCAA
>NW_008402270.1:0-249 GCF_000622305.1 Nannospalax galili
ATGCTCAATGTGCTCCACAATGCTCTAATGTGCCATCGCAATGCTTCAATAAGCGATCATAATGTTTCAGTGTGCCCTCAAATCTTCATTGTGCCATCAGAATGTCCCAATGTGCCTTCTCCATGCCCAAGCATGTCTTCACAATGCTCCATTGTGTCATCACAATGCCCAGTGTGCCATCACAATGTCCCACTGTGCCATCACAGTGCTCCAGTGTGCTATTACAATGTTTCATGTGTCATCTCAGTA
>NW_008402271.1:0-249 GCF_000622305.1 Nannospalax galili
TAATTAATTAATTAATTAATTTTTAAAGTTCTAATAGTCCTACAAAGATAAACTAGACTTCTGCTTTGGTATGGAGGGAGACATGTTTGGGCAGGGGTCACATGACCTTTTCATGATTTGTTGTGTGGATATGGTGAATCTCTTTCACAATTGCAGACACAAAAGTTCTGTCACAGAGCAGGCATGTCATCTACATGAGGGACAAATGCTAGTAATAAAGATACATAATACAGTCAACACATGTACTTA
>NW_008402272.1:0-249 GCF_000622305.1 Nannospalax galili
GGTAGAACTTGACCTCTGTCCATGGGAACCACAGTTAACCTCCTCATGGTCACTCTCAGGGTCCATGGAATTGTTTTCAAGTTATCTTCACTATAGAGAGGGCAAGAACTAACGCAGATAGTTGTTGGACCAGATCACAAGCTCCCTTCTTGGCCATGGAGCCTTTGCCCACTCAGCCGGATGCGGTGATGCTGAATGGTTGTGTGGACCTCTGTGCAGCAGCTACTGACTCACAGCATAACACTGTCA
>NW_008402273.1:0-249 GCF_000622305.1 Nannospalax galili
GTACTCAGAGCACTAGCAGCAGCTCCTAGAAGCCTGGCAGGCACTGGGCATGCTAGTGTAAACTCAGACTTCATGTATCAAAGTTTCTGAGTGTGGGGCTCAGGCCCGTGAGATATCACCTGCTCTCCAGCAGACTCTCACATCAGATAGGAACTGAGAACCACTGAGCTGGAGACAACATACCCCAAGGTCACTACTTCCCTCTCCCATTACCTGGAGTTCTAATGGCTCATGTCTCAGGGGATAGAA
>NW_008402274.1:0-249 GCF_000622305.1 Nannospalax galili
TCCTTACATTGGTAATTTTGCCATTCATTCTTATTATTGACACTGACACATGATAATTTTCCTTTTAATTTGTAGTATGATGTTTATTTCTCATTTCTATATCACAATTAAGGGTTGGCTATTTTAAGGCATTAATCCTCTGTCCCACATGGTCTGAATTCTGTGATCAGTACATGGTAGCATTATGTATATCATCTGTCCAAAACAAGAATCCCATGGGGAAGAATGTTCCTTTTAATGAATAAAGTC
>NW_008402275.1:0-249 GCF_000622305.1 Nannospalax galili
GGGAGTAGTCCACTGGGCATCATGTTTCCCACTTCCTACAGAAGAGGAGTCTAGCTGCTTTCTGCTGTGCTTTTTGTTTTGGGCTTCCCTGGAGAATACAGGATGCTCCTTAGAGGTGACTGATCTTTCCTCTCCATACACAGAGGTCTGACCTGTGTCCCAGGATCTCACCTTTATCTTGTGACTGCCCCTGGCTCCTGGTGAGTTAGTCCATTTGTCCTTTAAGTCTTGTTGGTGTGCAGCCCTTAA
>NW_008402276.1:0-249 GCF_000622305.1 Nannospalax galili
CTAGGTAGAGAGAATAATTACTACTTTAATGGGGTAATGTTCTTTTTCCTGCCCAGAATTCCCACTCCTAATGCAGTACCTTACAAGGCAGGTTTGTAAGTCTGCCTACTTTAATGAGTTCTTCGGAAAACTCTTCTTCCTTCCATCTCTTTTCTAAGCGTGCTTTCCCTAACACTCTGGGCTCCCCCAATCTCTTGGGATTCTTTTTTAAAAAATATTTTATTTATTATTTTTATTTTATGTGTATGA
>NW_008402277.1:0-249 GCF_000622305.1 Nannospalax galili
GTTAATGCTAAAGCAATGGCCATGAGTTCCTTGAGTTGAGCTGAGCCATCATAAGTGTGGACATATCTTTTTGCTTTCTCATCTGCCCCAAGGTATGCTATCACTGCAGCTCCAAATCTTCCCCTGTCAGTGAAAATATTGTAGGCTTTTACTAAGGGCTCTGTAGGCCCTGGTGTTCAGTGAGCACTGCTGCTGTCAGGGCTGTAGCACTCAGGGGTGGGGTGGATACCTGGCCACCCAAGGACCAGA
>NW_008402278.1:0-249 GCF_000622305.1 Nannospalax galili
AGCTGTAAAGAGCACTGCCTGCTCCTGCAGAGGACCTAGATTCAACTCACAACACCTACATGACAGCTAACCACCACACGTAACTCCAGTTCCAGGAGTCCGACAACATCCTCTGTCCTCCACGGGCATTGCACGACAAGGGTGCACTTACATACAAGCAGAAAATACAGTCATACACATAAAATAAAATAATTTTAAAAAATTTAAGAAACAACAACTCTCAGCATTTTGAGGAAGAATGTCTAGAGG
>NW_008402279.1:0-249 GCF_000622305.1 Nannospalax galili
TACAGTGACAGGTTGGGCATCAGAGGGAAGTGACGACCAGGCTCTCCCTTCCCTCAGCTGGGGTAAGGCATCCTTCTGTCCCTGGGACACTGCCACCCTCCCAGACCCCGACTGTTCTCTCACAAAGCCCATATGTACACCCACCTGCACTTCAAATCCACTCTCTCCATTTCAGTTTTTTTGTTTTTCATCAACTTCCCCACGGCGGCTGTATCACCCCAGCTGCCGCCTTGTGCATGTGATGGATCG
>NW_008402280.1:0-249 GCF_000622305.1 Nannospalax galili
GCACAGGGCCCAAGCTTGGAGTAGAGAACAGCGGGGGAGATGGAAGGGTTAACGCGGCTTGGGGAGTCAAGACACGGAGGGCTGAACGGTAGACTTACCCCAAGAGAGGCCTGAGGGCAGGAGAGCAGGCCAGGTGAGCGGGACAGGAGAACTAGCCAGTGGTGCAGGTCCAGGAAGCAGGGAGAGGTGAGGGCGGGTCCAGGTCCTGCGGAAGCAGTGCTCCTGGAGCCCAAGGAAGGCACCAAGCTG
>NW_008402281.1:0-249 GCF_000622305.1 Nannospalax galili
GTAGGGGCAATCTGGCATGACTAGGAAGGAGTGGGAAACCTGGCCCATGCCTAGGTCCACTTTTCTTCGGTGGTCCATGAATATTGGTTTATGCCAGTCGCTCCGTGTACCCAGGACTTTTTGTTTGATAATTTCCCTTGGGTCTCCGTTAACACTGAATGTTGAGCACCTATGTCTACATGGAAACTCACAGGTGTTCCCTCCACTCTGAGAGTTACCCTGGGCTCAGGGAGGGGATCTGAACCCTGT
>NW_008402282.1:0-249 GCF_000622305.1 Nannospalax galili
TCAGGTTTCACATCAAGGTCTTTGATTCATTTGAAGCTGATTTTACAGCAGATGATAGACAGTAGCGGTCGAATCTCATTCTTCCAGGTGTGGACATTCAGTTCTCCCAGTACAATTTTCTGGAGATGCTGTCTTTTTTCCTGTGTGTGTTTTTGTCGTCATCGTCAAACATCAGATGGCTGTAATTAGCTGCACTCATGTTTGGAAATTCTGTGTGCTCCATATATGTGCACGTCTGTTTTTATGCCA
>NW_008402283.1:0-249 GCF_000622305.1 Nannospalax galili
AGAGAGAGAGAGAGAGAGAGAGAGAGAAAGAGAGTGAGAGAGAGCAAGCAATATGACTAGATGCTTTTAAGCGTGCTGGCTGCCCTTGCCTAGGGCCTGGAGTTGGGTCCCACCTGTTGGTTCTCAATTGTCGATAACTCCAGTTCTAGGGGATCTAACACCATCTTCTGACCTGTGAGGGCATTCCATCGATGTAGTGAACTTACACTAATGCACACCATTAATGCACACGAAACACTCATATATATA
>NW_008402284.1:0-249 GCF_000622305.1 Nannospalax galili
CACAGCAGTTCTTAGTTCTCCCATTTCCTGATTAATTTCCCCTAGTATTTTTGAAGTTATATTTGTTGTTTTACTAGTTATACAAGCAAGTTTACATATATCCTTTTTCATTCCAGCTACCAAGCCAGATATCAATTAGAAGTTATTTTGAAGATCTTTCAGAAGATTAGATCAGCAAAGCTGGCACAGATACTTGTTTGGGGTTCAGTGCTAGCTATAAAACCTGGGCTGGGCTGTCCTTGCCCCTGA
>NW_008402285.1:0-249 GCF_000622305.1 Nannospalax galili
CATCAGCACGTCAGAGGGGGCATTTGACCAGACCATGTGCACGTCAGAGGGGGCAGCCAATATGACCATCTGAACGTCAGAATGGACAGGAGACATGACCGTCAGCACGTCAGGGGGGCAGGTCTCACGACCATGTGCACATCAGACATGGCAGGTGGAATGACCATCTGCATGTCACTGGGGTCAGTTGAAACGACCATCCGCAAGACAGAGGGGGCAGGTGACACGACCATCTGCATGTCAGAGGGG
>NW_008402286.1:0-249 GCF_000622305.1 Nannospalax galili
GAGGTAGAGAGAGAAGGAGAGCTGAACAGCAGACCTGCATTCATCCATTTTCTGTCTGCTCTTGACTGGAACGCTGAGCACCAGACTGTGCAGGTGACTAGCTCCGTCAAGCTCCTGCCTTGACTTCTTCCCCACAGGGATGGACTATTCCCTAGAATTGTCAGGTGGATAAACCCGTTTTCCCTTAAAGTTGGTTTCTCAGGTTATTTTATCACAGCAACAGAAACAAACTAGGGCAAGCTTCTTTTA
>NW_008402287.1:0-249 GCF_000622305.1 Nannospalax galili
TATTTACATATACACAAAATTCACACAGTTATACGTATGCAAGCATACACACACCATGTGCACACATATTCACATGTGCATGCACACACACATATACACATGAACCCCTTTACATATACACATACATGCGCACTCCTATATACACATACACCCATGCATAAACTATGTACACACATGCACACATGCAAAGACAAACATACACACACACTTCATGTGAACATATATACACATACGCACATTCACACCACA
>NW_008402288.1:0-249 GCF_000622305.1 Nannospalax galili
TCTGGGCGCTATCTTGGGACAGAAGCCCTGAGCCGCTGTCAACTCACTTTGGCGGCAGGTGTGGAGAGAACGATGGCCGGAATCTCACCCGAGAGGACATGAGAGGGGGCATTTACAGACCTGGGGCGAGACTGCCAGCCCAATATGCCGTAGGAGAAGTTAACAGAGACTGTGGGCCGGCACAGAAGTGATCTGGAACTGTGCCAAGCTGCACACAGCTGAGTGCGTGTCAAGTGTTCGTTTCTTTAT
>NW_008402289.1:0-249 GCF_000622305.1 Nannospalax galili
AAATGTAGATGGACCTCATTCAATCCATGGAAGGATTGAACAGAACTGAAAGTGAGCTAAGAGACAATCCCCTCTGCCAGTGACAACCAGGATGCTGGTCTTGTCACATCTTCAAGGTAAGACTTACATTCTTGGGACTCCTGGTTTACAAATCTTTAGACTCAGCCAGGGACTAGTACTGGGTTTTCTGGGTCTCTAGTCAATACCCAGTACGTTATGGAACTCATTTGTCTTCATAATCACATAAGT
>NW_008402290.1:0-249 GCF_000622305.1 Nannospalax galili
CTGCTCTTGCAGAGGACCCAAGTTGGTTCTCAGCACCCACATACAGCAGCTCACAACCACCTGTATCTCCAGCTCCAAGGGTACAACACCCTCATCTGGCCTCTATGTGCACATACTCAATTACACACATACACACACAACTGAAAAGAAAATAAATATTTTTAAAGAAAAGCATTCATAAAAAATACATTAAGGCAGCAAATGATAAAACTGTAAAGTTGTTCTTTATAAGTGGTTGATTCATGAGAA
>NW_008402291.1:0-249 GCF_000622305.1 Nannospalax galili
TGTTCCTAACCAGAAAGTGCTGCTTAGATGTAAGACTTCAAATCTTGGTTTTCAATACTGTAGTGCCCACCTGTAGCTAAGGGAGACAACCCACTGTTGCTCTAAAATGATGGTCAATTTTGTTTTCTGCCCCCATCTAGAAGCCTTTGAGAAGAAACTGATGCTGATTCTAACCACTCCAAAAGCTATCAAAATGCCTGAAAGCAAATCCTTAACCCATCACTCTTGAGTCCAGCCTTGGCAGACAAA
>NW_008402292.1:0-249 GCF_000622305.1 Nannospalax galili
CATTATATTGCCCCATTTTGACATCACAGTGTTCCATTGTGCCATCACGAGTTACATTTGATTTTGCAATGTTCAATTGTGTCATCACAATACCCCAGGGTGTCATTACGATGATCCACTGTGAAATCACCATGCTCCAATGTGCCATTACAGTGCTCCAAATTCCCAACACTAAGGCCACTTGTGACATTATATTGATCCAATATGTCATGACAATCTTACAGTTTGACTTTGCAATGTTCCAATGTG
>NW_008402293.1:0-249 GCF_000622305.1 Nannospalax galili
TACCATAAGAGAATCACATAATAACATGTTCTCTTTACTGTTTTGTAAAATTGTAAATATTTGAACAGATACTTTAATTTGTATAATAGTAAATTCTGTGCATTTCTCCATATACTACAATTTGTGCTGCATATGAACCTTCTGTACATAAAATCATCATTTATTATACTGTCTAAGCTAACTGAGATGGTTCAGCAGGTAAAGGCACTTATCCCCAAGCCTGACAACCTGAGTTCAACCCCTGGGACC
>NW_008402294.1:0-249 GCF_000622305.1 Nannospalax galili
TTTCAGTGGGCACCAGCTCCTAGCTGGTATGAGGTTTAGAGGCCCCACGTTGGGAGCCAGATATAGTGCGTGCTGGGCGCCCCGGCGTGGTGTGTGCGGCCACACCTAGAGAGTCGCGGCGGTCCTGGCCACAGGTATCTGCTTCTCTGGTCGCGCGGGCCTTCCCGCCGTGCCCCGGCTCCGTGTCTCCTGGAAGCGGCGGTGGGTGGGTCACTGTCTGCCGCTTTTGGTGCTGAAGGTGCCTCTGCT
>NW_008402295.1:0-249 GCF_000622305.1 Nannospalax galili
TAGTAGTGTATAGGTTTTTAAAGTATTCCCTCATAATGTTCTGGATCTTTTCATTGTCTGTTGTGATGTTTCCCCTTTATCTTTGATTTTGTTGATTTGGAGTTGCTCTTTCTTTCTTTCAGTTAACTGGGCTAAAGATCAGTCTGTCTTGTTTATCTTTTCAAAGAACCAACTCCGGAATTCTTTGATTCTTTGTAATGTTTTCTTTGTTTCTATTTCATTAATTGCTGCTCTGATTTTTGTTATTTC
>NW_008402296.1:0-249 GCF_000622305.1 Nannospalax galili
CTCTGATACAATAGCACAACTGCTGTCAGAGTAACCAACCATTCTTTGATTGGGTTTGAAGCTGTCTGCACAGGAGAGGATAACTGACACTGTCAACCTGACCAATGACTCATGTTTTAACAGGTCATGGGCCCTTGAGTGCACCTTATGACACTACCAAACTGCGATCTAAATACAGTAGGTTTATTTCCATAGGCAGACTCTGCTCTGTTCCTTAATCACATCTTCTCTTTGCAATGATCAACAATA
>NW_008402297.1:0-249 GCF_000622305.1 Nannospalax galili
GTCATTGCATTTTGAAAAATAAGTACTCAAAGAATAAGAATTTTGCGAAGCATAGAAGTTGTCATTCACCTTGGGTGGCGTGAAAGGCCCTGACCTGCCTAACATACTAATGTACCGTCAGGATTCACAAAATTTTCTCGTTTCTCCATGAGGGAAAATCCCCCTCAGTTAAATGGGAACACCACAGTTTGTTGGTTTCTTGCTGTCCTTTCATTGCTTCTTTACTTTCCAACACCAGGATATGAAGGC
>NW_008402298.1:0-249 GCF_000622305.1 Nannospalax galili
CCTCCTTGGGGAACCCAGCAGGAGAGGGCAGGAGGCTGAGCCCTGCTCAGCGATGGTCACCATTCTGCAGCCCCACCACAACCTCCGCTACTGTTTCCCCTGGCTTCCCGGCCTGGTGCGGGGGGGCGGGGGTGTCAGGATCAGAGGTTGTCCGGAACCCTCCTTGGGCAGATGCGGCCCCAAAGGCCGGGCCCTCTGTCCCTAGAGTACCCCCACCCCAAGTCTGGACTCTCGGGTTAGTCAGGGAAG
>NW_008402299.1:0-249 GCF_000622305.1 Nannospalax galili
TCCAGGTATGAAAAAATATGGGCCGAGGCCAGAGAACTACACAGGGGCATATAGAACTGGAAAACAAAGAGGCTCTGAGGGAGGGGGGCAGGGAAGACAATTTAACAGACTGGAAATGGGGGATAAGGTTATAGCAGGGAAGGGGGCAGAAAGGTGAAGGAAAAGTGGGGAGGAAGGAGAACCAGCCAAAATAAATATCTACGAAGACACCATATGGAAAATTATTGCTTTATAAGCTAATTAAAAATT
>NW_008402300.1:0-249 GCF_000622305.1 Nannospalax galili
GAGAGCAGCATCAGATTCTGAGGCCTGAAGTCTATTCTGAGACCTCAGTGTCTATTCAGTCCACTTAGGGCACAAACAAGTGGCCGAGGAAACTATTCCACCCAAGTCTAGCTTAGTGAACAGATGAGTTTATTTACAGGAACGTGGGTGACTCCCAAGGGCCCAACACAAGTGATGGCTCACTCACAAAACTGCACTGCAGCTCCCTGCTGAACTGCATTCAGCTCTACTGAAGAGCCCTTCCAGCCT
>NW_008402301.1:0-249 GCF_000622305.1 Nannospalax galili
GGGACAGGTGACACGACCATCTTTATGGCAGAGGGGACAGGTGACATGACCATGTTCACGTCAAAGATGTCAGGTGAGACGTCCACATGCACGTTAAAGAGAGCAGGTGACAGGACCATATGTATATCAGAGTGGGCAGGTGATAGGACTATCTGCATGTCAGAGGGAGCAGGTGACACGACCATCTGTACGTCAGACTGGGCAGGTTACACGACCATCTGCATGTCAGAGGGGGCAGGTGACACGACC
>NW_008402302.1:0-249 GCF_000622305.1 Nannospalax galili
GGGACAGTGAAAAAGCGTCTTAAGTAAAGCAGTGGGTGCGTTTTAAAGTTTTTCTGTGCTCATTTCTTGGTTCCATCTGTTCTTTTCTTTCAGATTTTTGAAAGGATCTTGTTTATCTGGGCCATCCGACACCCTGCCAGCGGCTACGTCCAAGGGGTAAACGACCTGGTCACTCCCTTCTTCGTGGTCTTCGTTTGTGAGCACTTAGGTACGATCACGCTGGGCACTGTCTCTCACAGACAGTGTGGA
>NW_008402303.1:0-249 GCF_000622305.1 Nannospalax galili
CCCTCACAAAACCCTCTGTGACTCTTCCCTGCTCTGTGATGTAAACCTGGCACTAAGGTGAGGCTCACTCAACCTCAGAGCTCAGTTGCTTCAGGCAGCCATCTGTCCAGACCATGGAGAAGATTCTCTCTTTTCTGAATAGCCATATTGAATCATGTTTGAGCTTCGGCTCAGTTTTCTTGGATACCAATTCCGACAGCATCTCTCTGAGTGCTGTGGGGTTGCTTCTTCTGTACCTATGGTACCTGA
>NW_008402304.1:0-249 GCF_000622305.1 Nannospalax galili
TGTTTTAGGGTTGGAGAGATGGCTCAGTTGTTAAGAGCACTGGCTGTTCTTGCAGAGGACTTGGGTTCAATTCCAGCATCCACATAGTGGCTAAAAATTGTCTGTAACTCCAGTCCCAGGGGAATCTAATGGCCTCTTCTGACCTCTACAGGCATTATACAATTTGGGTACACTTACATAGGTGCAGGCAATGCATTTATACACAAAAAATAAAAATAGTAAATAAAATGTTTTTAAATATGTGTATCA
>NW_008402305.1:0-249 GCF_000622305.1 Nannospalax galili
TCTTAATCAAATTTAGACCCCTTCTTCCCTTCCCAGCCCCATAGCCCCTCCACCAGATTTCAGATATTCTGTCATATACTTTAAGTCCTAGCTGGTCAAGTGCTATCCAAGTATCCCTGGGAACTAGTTCATCCACTGGAATCTAGTCAGCCTATCTATAGTCACTCCCTTAAAGATCATCTACTCACCCTCACCCCACAGCAATCATTTGCCAATAGTTCCTTGGCTAGTGTTGGGGTCTGATCCCAT
>NW_008402306.1:0-249 GCF_000622305.1 Nannospalax galili
GAGCCTGTGTGTGCTGTATTACCAGAGGAGCCTGTGTGCGCTGCATTACCAGAGCCTTTGTGTGCTCCATTACCAGAGCCTGTGTGTGCTGTATTTCCAGAGCCTGTGTGTGCTGCACTGCCAGAGCCTGTGTGCGCTGTATTACCAGAGCCTGTGTGTGCTGTATTTCCAGAGGAGCCTGTGTGTGCTGTATTACCCGAGGAGTCTGTGTGTGCTGTATTACCAGAGCCTGTGTGTGCTGTATTACCA
>NW_008402307.1:0-249 GCF_000622305.1 Nannospalax galili
TGTAATGACCTGTGGCCTCATTCTGTTATCCTTGCAGGTCCGAAAAACAACTAAAAAAAAGAAAAGACCAAAAAGAAGAACAAAAAAGAAAACAAAGAGCAGACCCTTAAAATTTTTATGGAGGTGAAGGAAATCAAGTTCTCTTGCATGGTCAACCCCATGCAGTTCGATGATGGCAAAGAGGAATCCAGATCGTAGAGTAAGAGCACCGGAACTACCACATTAGTGGTAGTGGTAATAGAATTATTG
>NW_008402308.1:0-249 GCF_000622305.1 Nannospalax galili
TTGCCACATTATGCCTCATACATATGTATAGCTATTATGTATTGTATTAAATATATATATATGGGGATCTAGAGAAATAGCTCAGCTATTTAAGAGCATGTGCAGCCCTTTCAGAGGAGCAGAGTCTAGTTCCCAGCACCCGTATGAGGTATCTCACAACCACCTGTAACTCCAGCTTTAGGGGATCTGAGGCCATCCTCTTGGCCTGTGTGGGCATGCACATACACGTAAGTATAAATAAAAATAATA
>NW_008402309.1:0-249 GCF_000622305.1 Nannospalax galili
GTACCTGTAACCTCAGGATTGTGAGGGTCAGAAACAGGAGGATCATTGGGGGCTTGTTGGCTGTCAGTCTTACTCTAGGTTCAGTGAGAGACTCTGTCTCAAAGGAGTAGGCAGGGCAGGACACCTGGCACCCTCCTCTGGCTTCTGTGTGCCCCCACATAAGTACCCATAATTAAAGATAATATGCATATACCACTCTCAACATACACACACAGGCACACATTTAATAAACATACATGCACACACCTA
>NW_008402310.1:0-249 GCF_000622305.1 Nannospalax galili
GGATACTGGCTGAAATCTATGCAGACTTGCCCTGACCCTCTGGACTGTTTCCGTTTTCACTCTCTGTGAAGACTGTGTCCAAACAGCTGCTTGCCGACCTCCATTGCTGAACGACCTTCTCTCTTCTGTCTGGCAGCTATTGAGAGTCATAACTTGCCTGCCCTGTTGTTTGTCCTCAAACTCTAATAAATGATTCTGAAGCTTCCATCTAAGTCCTTTTTTTTTTTTTTTTTTTTTTTTTTTTTTTTT
>NW_008402311.1:0-249 GCF_000622305.1 Nannospalax galili
GAATTTGGCGATTGTTGCTGCCAGTGGGGCTGTAGCACTCGGGGCTGGGGTGGATCCCCAGCCATGCATGGACCAGACGGAATGGGCCCCCCAGCCACCTTCCCCGAACCAGGACTTCCCAGCTGTCCCAGAGCCAGTAGCGGTGCACAGCCAGTGGTGGGTTCTTTTTCTATTAAATGCTCCCCGCAGCTGCTGCTGGTCACTGGCCAGGGGGCGGTCCCCTGTCCAGATTTTGTGGGGGCCCCTGAC
>NW_008402312.1:0-249 GCF_000622305.1 Nannospalax galili
TCACCTGCCACCTCTGACGTGCAGATGGTCATGTCACCTACCCCCTCTGACTAGCAGATGGTTGTGTCACCTGCACCTCTGACGTGCAGATGATAGTGTCACCTGCCCCCTCTTACGTGCAGATGGTCGTGTTACCAGACCCCTGTGAGGTGCAGTTGGTCGTGTCACCGGCCCCCTCTGACGTGCATATAGGCGTGACACCTGCCCTCTCTGACGTGCACATGGTCGTGTCACCTGCCCACTCTGATG
>NW_008402313.1:0-249 GCF_000622305.1 Nannospalax galili
CAGAGGACCTGGATTGGGTGGCTAACAGCCATCTGTAACTCCAGTTCCAGGCTATCCAATGCCCCCTCCTGACCTCCATGTGCATTGCATGACACAGTGCACTTACAGTCATGTAGACAATACACTTATACACATAAAATAAAAATAATAAGTTTTGTATTTTTAAAAACATTCAAATACAAAAGTCAACACATGGTGTTTAAGGCAAAAATATTCATGGAAATGATGCAAATAAAAGTCAGATTGCTG
>NW_008402314.1:0-249 GCF_000622305.1 Nannospalax galili
CTTTGACGTGCAGATGGTCGTGTCTCCTGCGCCATCTTAGGTGTAGATGGTGGTGTCGCCTGCACCCTCTGACCTGCATATGGTCGTGTCACGTGCCCTCTCTGACGTACACATGGTTGTTTCACCTGCCTCTCTGACATGCACATTGTCGTGTCACCTGCCCCCTTAGTTGTGCACATGGTTGTGTTACCTGCCCTCTTGACGTGCACATGGTCATGTCACCTGCCCTCTCTGCCATAAAGATCGTCA
>NW_008402315.1:0-249 GCF_000622305.1 Nannospalax galili
TATATTGCTCCAATGTGCCAGAACACTGTTATAATATGACTTCATAATGTTACATTGTGACATCACAATGTTCCATTTTCACTCCAAAGTCCTGCAATGTGACATGAAAATGCTCCAATGTGCCAACACTATCTCCTCATGTGCCATTATAATCCTCCAATGTGACATAACAATGTAACAGTGTGCCAACAGTATGGCCCCATGTGCCATCACAATGCTCTATGATGCCATCACAATGTTAAAATATGA
>NW_008402316.1:0-249 GCF_000622305.1 Nannospalax galili
TTTCTTTTAGGCTCAACATTGAAAAACATTAGAATTTTGTTGATATTTTAGCGACCAATATGTTCTAAAATTCTATATTGGATTAAAGTAGTTACAATAATGTTTCAAAACACTTTCAAAATGCCAGGGAAATCTTTCTCACCTCAGATTTTATCTTCCTGAGACTATCCCAGATGGAAGCTTGACACTACACATTCACAGAGGGGATGTACACTGAGCATAGTAGTGCACGCCTTTAATCCCAGCCCT
>NW_008402317.1:0-249 GCF_000622305.1 Nannospalax galili
TTTGTTCAGAATTCGGTTTCACATGGACCTCAGCAGCCCCACTGACTGACACATTGTCCTGCTCCTGGCAAAAGGAAGCACCTGTGAATTTGGAGAGACCCCCTGAAGAAGAGGCCCTGGGGGACCCAGTTCTGGGAAGCTCCCCCGAGTGTGTGAATCAGAACTCACCTCTTTTAGATTCAAGGAGTCTCGTGGGACCTGAATGTATTAAACTGTCCAAACTAGCCCTTCCGATGCAGCTCCAGCCTG
>NW_008402318.1:0-249 GCF_000622305.1 Nannospalax galili
TTTTTCTTCCCTGCATGGTTTTTAACATTGTTCTTTTGTCACATGGAAAATACTGGCTCACTCTGAACAGTACAGATTTTTCTGAATGTTGACATATTTCGTTTTACACTTCCAAATGTCCTTTTCGTATTGTCTGATGTGATGGTACATGGCCTAGAATCCCAGCACTGGGAGGTAGGAGGATCACTAATTTACTAGTTTCTGGCCGGCCTGGGTTACACAGTAGCATGACTGAGCCTTGAGATAAGA
>NW_008402319.1:0-249 GCF_000622305.1 Nannospalax galili
ACTCACCACAGTTACAGGACATTTTGAAATATGCTCCATAGTCCCCTGGAATAATTTTGTTTTTCTTAACAGCTGAATAGTATTCCATTGTGTAAATGTTCCATAGTTTCATAATCTATTGTTTAGTTGATGGACATCTAGATTGTTTTCATTTTCTGGCTATTGTCAGTAGAGCAGCAATGAATATGGATGTGCAAGAATCTCTCTAGTAGCGTATAGAGCTGTTTGAGTGTATGCGAAGAGTGTTAT
>NW_008402320.1:0-249 GCF_000622305.1 Nannospalax galili
TAGGCTTTTATGGGTGAAGGGTGCATTTCATCCAACCTCTCTTGGGATGCTAAGACAGTGTATGTACATCAAGTGACTCCCTCTCCTTCATACCATGATGAAGAACCAAACCCCAACAGCAAAACCCTAATGTATAGATGGCAATTCAGCACTGAAGGAGGGACAGCTCAGGAAGACACTGGCAAGACGGTCCAGAGATGCTGACCCCTGGAAGGAGGGCGGGATAGAAGCAGGAGAAGAGAGCACAGA
>NW_008402321.1:0-249 GCF_000622305.1 Nannospalax galili
AAATTTGTTTTTATTGAATTTTTGTGCATTTCACACAGAACATCTCAATCATAATCATCCTTATATCCCCGTCCCCACTGGCACCCGCTCATTGCCTTCCCTACTGGAATTCCTATATTCTTTCATTTGTGTTAAGGCCTACAAATGTGTCAAGTTAGTGTCCCCAGACATTCCTCAGTGCAAGTTCATCTACTCAGGAATAGTCAGCTTATCTAGACTCCCTTGCATTAGGAAGATCAGCTCTTCCTC
>NW_008402322.1:0-249 GCF_000622305.1 Nannospalax galili
CTGGCTTCCCCCTCACAAATTGCCAACAGGAAACTGTACTACTACACTATGACAATTTAAAATATCCACTGGCACTAACACAAATGACAGCAAATCTGTTCTGGCCAACAACTGCAGCGCAGCAACACTGGCTCCATAAACTTCGCACATTTCTGTGTTCCGGAACTAATGTCAGGCCAGTGTTGTCAGCCTCCCTCTTCCTTCTGGAATCTTGGACCCTGCATGTCTTGGTAAGGTCACCACTTCTGA
>NW_008402323.1:0-249 GCF_000622305.1 Nannospalax galili
GTAGACAGCAGATGCATCTGGCCGGTCTGTGTTCCTGCCCTCAGGGAAGGCAACAGAGAGGGTGGTTAGAAAGAAGGACATTCGAAAGAGGAGGTCCATCTCTACCCTGAGCCCCACTGTGCTAAGCACACCACTAACCCCATATTTGAAACATAAAAGGTTCAGAGAGGAGTCCCAACCCCAGAATCCAGGGAGGCTCCAGGCTGCCTGCGGGAGCTCCCTTGTGGTCCTGCTGCCATGGAGGTCTGA
>NW_008402324.1:0-249 GCF_000622305.1 Nannospalax galili
CTTTCAGCTCTTACAACTTCTTCTTGGTATCACACCTAGGGGCATATTTGCATTGTCTCACACATACCTCATGACAGCCCTATGGGGTAGTTACAGCAGCACACTTTGCCTCTTGGACAAAGAACCAGAGGATTTGTGCATTAAGGAGGTCAGCTAAAACAAAAGTGTGGATGTGCATGTGTAGACTGACACTGGGGTGTGAGAGGGTTGTTTGTTTATATATAGGAAGTGATTTGAAAACATTAATTT
>NW_008402325.1:0-249 GCF_000622305.1 Nannospalax galili
AGATCATTGGCCCTTCAGAGCTACCTTTTATTCCGATTAATCAAGCACAGTGTTGTGGGGACAGTGTTCCCTCTTCCTTCCTATAAGGGGCAAGGTGAAAGCTAATGTGGGTGTACACACAACATTCCCGAATCTCAGCTTCAGAAGGCAGGAGCAGAAGAAATACCAACAGCTTGAGACCAGCCTGAGATACACAGTGAGCTCCAGGCAAGGCTGGCTACAGAGAGACCTTGTCTTTAAAAAATGTGT
>NW_008402326.1:0-249 GCF_000622305.1 Nannospalax galili
CCAAGGGCTCCTTCCAGGGATGTGTTCACATCACTAGCTGAATTCTTGATTTGGGGTTCAACAGACTCACTCACTAATACACTTTTCATTTTACTTGTTGGAAACTTGTGCTAAAAAGGGATGGCCATCCAGAGTTGGAACAGCACAGTTCTATCTAGCTGTTACTACATGACTCTGGTGTGGAGTTTGCCACTCACTACACTGCCTCACTTTCAAAATGGAAAGATCTTTCCCAAGGCCTGCAAGTCC
>NW_008402327.1:0-249 GCF_000622305.1 Nannospalax galili
GGTTAAATATATAATGAGTTCTAGGCCAGCCTGGCCTACTGAGTGAGACCCTGACTCAAAAAAGGAAGAAAGGTAGAATTAAAGAAAGAGAAAGAGGGGAAGGGAGGTGAAGAACAAAGGAAGGGGTAGGGGAGGGCAGAGAAAAGCAGCACACGTGCAGAGGGACAAGGAGTTGGGGAGGAGGGGAAAGCAGCACTGGTCTCTCAAAGTCATCAGCAGTGCTTGAGAACTGTGTGTGTTTCTCAAACA
>NW_008402328.1:0-249 GCF_000622305.1 Nannospalax galili
CATACAGCTGACAAATTTCTAATTCGATAAGGCCTGCTCCTAGGGATAGAAGACACATCTAGTGCTGTAGACTTGGCCAGTGCCCTGTGTCAGGGGCAGCTATAGGCCCCAATGGGTAAGCCACTGCAAGTATTTTGTTTGGTAAATATGGTACACTTGCTAAAGTATTTGTATTTACACCCATGTTTGTTTAGATGGGCCTGCTTCTTTCCATTTGTCTTTATAGTAGGGGAGACACCTCTGAGATGG
>NW_008402329.1:0-249 GCF_000622305.1 Nannospalax galili
TTTTTATCATGTGTATGAGTGTTCTGCCTGTGTATATGTAGGTGTAACTGTGCATATAATGCCCAGGAAGACCAGAAGATGGCGTCGGGTCCCCTGGAACTGGAGTTATGGACGACTGTTAACTGCCATACTGGGGCTGGAAACTGAACCCCTTCCTCTGCAAAAACAGCCAGTACTCATAACTGCTGAGTCATGTCTCCAGCCACTTGATTTTGGCTTCTGAGACCAGATACAGCCCAGCTGGCCTGG
>NW_008402330.1:0-249 GCF_000622305.1 Nannospalax galili
GTCCAGGACAGAGTCTAGCCCAGGGTGCAAGGGGGCAGCAACTTTCTGGACGTGAGGGTAATAAAGGTTTTGGACAGATTACATTTGTGAACAATGTGACCCAACAGTTACCCCTACTCTATCTGGTGACACAGCAGTTATCCCTACTTTCTGTATGGGCCTGACCACTGAAGAGACACCAATGGTCACTATTTACTGCTAATCTGACAACCTGGGATAACCCGAGTAGAGCATCAAGGAGGGATTTTT
>NW_008402331.1:0-249 GCF_000622305.1 Nannospalax galili
GCAACATAGTTATGGGCGTGGAGATAATTTTTAGAATGGTAAGAAGTTTTATGGCTCTTTTTTGGGGGCATACCTCTGAGGTGATCAGCTGCTTCTAAATAAAGTTGAATGTCTTTTCTGGCCATTGGCTGCCAGAACTTCTTTAAAGTAGAAAACGAACGCAGACTTCATAGCTCTTATGAGAAGCATATGGCCACAACTGTCCTGTAAAATAAGATGTAGATTAGTGCTATTTTAACATTCCTTTAA
>NW_008402332.1:0-249 GCF_000622305.1 Nannospalax galili
GGTGTTTTGATCAAATCCATGCCCACTCCCTCCCCTCCAACTCCTCCCATTCTCCCCATCACTTTTTCCTGAACAACTTCGTGTATCCTTTTCTTTTTAATGGGGCTTTTTGCTACTCTAAAATTCCCCCTTCTGAAGAGGTAATGCTAAAAGCTTTTATGAAATAGTTAAGAGCTCCCAAATACTTTTCACATTTTGGTCCTTTGGAACAGAGTATGTTGCTAAGAGGCCCAAGGACATTTTGATTTT
>NW_008402333.1:0-249 GCF_000622305.1 Nannospalax galili
ACAGCCTTATTGACACCATAGATCAAGCATGCCTCCTTGACATACATTCCTGAGTGTTCTAACTTCTGTCAACACTGGAATCCCTAAGAAAAAGAATCAGCACTACCCCAGCATGACAGACCATGGGGATTTGTTCCTGGAGAGAATAGAACAATTTAATCAGTTACAAAAACATCACAGTTAGTTACAAGGGATTTTAATCAGCCACAAATACCTTTTAAAAACAACAGTAATAGTAATACCACAGAT
>NW_008402334.1:0-249 GCF_000622305.1 Nannospalax galili
GCCCACAACGCCAACAGCTGGTTCCACAGGCTAAACAAAAAGGGGTGAAATAGTGTTCTGGGAAGGAAAGGGGAGAAGAGAGATGTGTTAGTTGCCACCGTTGTTTCTGTGACAAATATCTGATTTTAAAAAAAAGATTTTTTAAAGGGGAAAAGTTGGTGTGATGGTGTAAGCCTATAATTCCAACACTTGTGAGATGGAGGTGGGCAGATTGCCATGAGTTCAAGGCCAGCCTGGGATAAATATTAA
>NW_008402335.1:0-249 GCF_000622305.1 Nannospalax galili
CTCTATGATTTTTATGGAAATGGTCTTGGGCAGAAGAGATAGAACATTCTGCCCAGGTAAGCTAGCCAGTGACAGTACACCTGATACATATGTGTATGGTTTCTATGGGAATACTCTGGGGCAGAAGAGAAAGAATATTCTGCCCAAGGTAAAATAGCCAATGTCTTTATAGGTAAAGTCTTTAGAAATCAGCCCTACATTGTTCCAATCCTTCCCTGGTTATTCTGTGTATAGTTTATATGGACATTC
>NW_008402336.1:0-249 GCF_000622305.1 Nannospalax galili
TAAGATAACACAACTCCACAGTGTTACACTTAGGGTCAAGCTTACAACCCAAGGATCTTAGAGGGGCACACCAAAACTGCACCCACACTACAGCATGTGCCCAATTGCCTGCAGGCAGCTGTAATAAAGTCACTTCTATTCTATAGATTTACACTTTCCATATTTTTATTTCCTTACAATTTAATTTGCTACAATTCTACATCTTATACTGGATTCCATCTTACAAGGCCTGGTTTGCTCATCACATCC
>NW_008402337.1:0-249 GCF_000622305.1 Nannospalax galili
TTTTTTTTTCTTAGTCTTTTTGAGACAGGGTCTTTTCTTTCTTTCTTCTTTCTTCTCCTCCTTCTTCTTCTTTTTTGAGATAGGATCTTGCTAAGTTACTCAGGCTGGTCTTGAATTCTGTAGCTCTGAGTAGCTCGGATTATAGTAAGCTTGTGCTACCAGCCTGGACACTCAGATTGCTTATAGATCTGTTAATCTTATGTTCATAGTCCTTTATGGTTTACCTGACTCACAAACTGTTACATGTAA
>NW_008402338.1:0-249 GCF_000622305.1 Nannospalax galili
GCACTGTGCTTTTCATGTAAGATTCGGAAAATGTATTGACAGTTGACTTTTTTTCTCTATTTAATAGACTCTATCAGTCTAGAGTGTCTCACTTAGGGCTTCCCGGGCACTGCAACAATGTCAATCATCTGCTCAAGCCAATGTCTGCACAAAGCCCTGCTCAAAGTAACAGCTCAATAAATATTTCTTTATTCCCTTTAAGAGCTCAAGATGACTCCTGAATAAATACCTACTGAGACCAAAATTACG
>NW_008402339.1:0-249 GCF_000622305.1 Nannospalax galili
CAACAAACCCAGCCTCTCAGTACATAGCCCTGCAGGAGCCCCAGGAGGGAACACGGTCCTCCAGTGTGTCTCAAGATACCGATATGACAGTTTTGTGCTGAGGAAGGAAGGACCACAGGAGCTCTCCTGGACCTTGAACTCACAGTACATATACTCCATAGGGAAGTACCAGGCCCTGTTCTCTGTGGGCCCTGTGTGTACCAGCCAGAGGTGGAGGCTCAGGTGCTTTGGCTATTACATGAGGAACCC
>NW_008402340.1:0-249 GCF_000622305.1 Nannospalax galili
TCTGACAATCAAACACTACACATACCTCCCAGAAGGACTTTGTCCCTGGCCGTCGCCTGTTCTGAACCCACCCATCCCACCCCCCAGCATCATTTGCTAACCCCCTCAAATTTCCTACACTGCCACTCCCTCTTTCTTATGGTGCAAATTAGTTAAGCTTCAACAACCTCAGCCTTCTTTGAGCTTCATATTTTGCAAAGGGCCCTTGCACAGGTGTACACTAATAAATATATGTGCAGTTTATATAAG
>NW_008402341.1:0-249 GCF_000622305.1 Nannospalax galili
ATCAAGATGGCCATGTAATCATTAATATTTTTGTGAACTAAAAATAGAAAACAATGACACAAAGAAAGCCACCACAAATTAAAACTATAGCTCTGAGCTCCCAGGTACCAAAAGAACTAAGCAGGTGGAATGGACTCAGGAGCTAAAACAAATAGCAGGATGATAAATTTAAAACCAATACTATCAATAATCACATTATGTGTAAATGTCTAAATCATCGACTAAAAGGCAGTATGGGGTCATATAGCA
>NW_008402342.1:0-249 GCF_000622305.1 Nannospalax galili
TTGCATATTGAGCATGGTGACGACACAGTGGATATTTGTAACGACACAATGACAATTCGTGATGGCACAAAGAGCATTGTGACGGCAAATGGAAGATTGTGAGTTCATATTGTAGCATTGTGATGGCACTCTGGAGCAATATAATTGTTCAAGGGGCCTTAATGTTGGCACATTGGAGCATTGTTATGGCACATGAAACATTGCAATACCAAAGTGGAATATTGTCATCACTCATTGGGACATTATATT
>NW_008402343.1:0-249 GCF_000622305.1 Nannospalax galili
GAACCCGAACACTAACCCTTACCCTAACTCTAAGCACTAACCTGAAGCCTAATCCGAAACTGACCCTGAAACATAACCTGAAACCGAACACGAACCCCAACCCCAAACCCACGCCCAGTTGTACCTCTAGCCCCAACCCAAGCCCCAATATAAACCCGGACCCAAACCCAAACCTGAAACCTAACCTTAAATCAAACGCTAGTCCTAGCCCTATCCCTAGGCCTAGACCTAGCCCTAACCCTAACCCTA
>NW_008402344.1:0-249 GCF_000622305.1 Nannospalax galili
AAAAAGAACATGATGAGCATCTGTCAGCCACACCCACCGCCCACTCTAAAACTCAAGTCCTTTGATTTTCATTTTTATTCATTTATTTATTTATTTTGTGTGTATGTGTGAAAGCATGTGTGTCCCAGCGTGTGCAGCAGGTCACAGGACAAATCATGAGAGTCAGTTCTCTCCTGCCATCCTGTGGGATACCGGCACGGAACTCTGGTCATCAGGCTTTCTACCCACTGAGCTAGGCCTCAAGTCTTC
>NW_008402345.1:0-249 GCF_000622305.1 Nannospalax galili
AGTGAGATATGTTAATGCGTTAGATTAAGAAGTAGGGAGGTACTGGGGATGGAAGTTTTTGAATGAGTGAATAGAACCTTTGGGAGGACTGAACAGTTTGTAGGAAAGGAAGGAATTTGATTTGCTAACAGTATGAAGAATAATATTTTGGGACCCTCCACTCCATTAAATCCTGCCCATTGCTGACAAATGAGAAGAGAGAGAACGGAGGTATCATTATTTGTCCGAGGTCATCCATCTGGGATTGTG
>NW_008402346.1:0-249 GCF_000622305.1 Nannospalax galili
GCACATGAGATAAAATATGGTGTGTAAAATTAATTCAGTGGTAAACTTAAAAATATACCTGTAATAAGTCTGGCATGGTGGCACAGACCTTTAATCCCAGCAGTCAGGAGGCAGAAGCAATCAGATTTCTATGAGTTCAAAGGCAAGCTGGTCTACAGGTTTACATAGCAAGTTCCAGGCCAACTTGGTCTACAGAGAGACCCTGTCTCATAAAGATGAAACAAATAAATAAAAATACAAAAAAAAAAA
>NW_008402347.1:0-249 GCF_000622305.1 Nannospalax galili
CCCAATGTGACATCACAATGCTCCATTGTGATATCACAATGCTCAAATGTGTCAACACTAGACCCCATTTGCTAATATATTGCTCCATGTGCCATCACCATGTTACTTTACGACTTCACAATATTCCATTGTGCCATCACAATGCTTATTGGGCCATCACAGTGCTCCAAAGAAGCTATACTAAGGCCAGATGTGACATATATTGCTCCAATATGCCATCACAATGCTACAATATGACTTCAAACTGTG
>NW_008402348.1:0-249 GCF_000622305.1 Nannospalax galili
CTAGATGACCAATCAGTAAAAATAAAAGACTGGAGTCACCCACTGTAATTACGCTGGGGCTAATCTGCCCCTTTATGCCCAGTGGCATTTGTTTTATGAAACTGGGCAGAGTACCGTTTGCTCCATGTGTGTTCATAATTATTATGTCACCTTAGCCAGCTGTGGTGGTGCACTCCTGTAATGCCAGCACTCAGGAGGAGAGGCAGGCAGATCTCTGTGAGTTCAAGGTCAGCCTGGTGTACATAGTGA
>NW_008402349.1:0-249 GCF_000622305.1 Nannospalax galili
TGCTCAACCATCCCAATCTATGCCTCAGGTGTCTAAATAAGCAGCAGCCTTCTTTCACCACTGCACGGACAGCAAGAGAAGCTACAGGCCCACCTGTGTGGGACACTGCCATACCGCCATATAATTATGAGCATTAACCTGGGGTCAGGCTGGGAGCGACCCCCAGTTCTGCTCTTTCCAGCCCTACTGCACCAGGCAAGTTACTGGGCCTTCTGTGAGCTTTAGCTTTTCCTGTAGAATAAAAAAAAA
>NW_008402350.1:0-249 GCF_000622305.1 Nannospalax galili
TTTACCTTGTCAGTAATCATGAGTAAGGGACTTGTGTCCTTGTGTTTTGATAAGGAATCCAAACTAAGAAGCCCTATGAGGATTTTGTTCAGCTTTTGAGAGTCTCTTTGAGGACTTTCCCCCCTAAAGGTATCTAGTGAGGACACAGTGGCAGTAAATTCATGACCCAAAGTAGATGGGTTATAAGTGTATTTATATCTGTTGCCTTAGGAGATTCTTCACATGGATGACACGTGTAATATTTTACTT
>NW_008402351.1:0-249 GCF_000622305.1 Nannospalax galili
CACTATGTTACAATATGATTCACAATCTTCCAATGTGAAATTACAGTGATCAATTATATCATCACAATGCTCCAATGTTCCAACACTGTCGTCTCATGTCCCATTATAATGCTCCAATGCCCCATCACGATCTTAAAATATGACTTCTTAATGTTCCCTTGTGACGTCCCAATTCTCCAATGTTCAGCACTATCACCTCACATGCATTATATTGCCAAACTTTGTCATCACAATGTTACAATATGACAC
>NW_008402352.1:0-249 GCF_000622305.1 Nannospalax galili
CCAAGGGATCCAAGCCCCTCTTCTAGCCTCTGCACCCACACACATGGCATGCACTCACAGAGATACACAAACAGATAAAAACAATCTTTTTTTTAGAAATTAGAAAATGTGCAAGGTTGGAGAGATGGCTCAGCAGTTGAAAGCACTGGCTACTCTTGCAAAAGATCCAGGTTCAATTCCCAGCACTCACATGGTGGATAACAACTGTCCATAACTCCAGTTCCAGGGGATCTGACACCCTCTTCTGGC
>NW_008402353.1:0-249 GCF_000622305.1 Nannospalax galili
TTTAAGATTAACTCCAAAGAATGGAATATAAGATTCAATCACAACTGTGACATTTGAGCAGATCATTTTAAATTGGGACAACTAATTACAAATGCAAACCTACATTTTATCAGAAATAGAGGAAAGGACATGTTTACCTATAACTACTATTTTTACTTTTGATACAAAATATGATATTACAAATACAAATATATATTAAACAAATAATAGGCTCAAGAAATGAATGCTATTCCCTTGTTCATTACCTGT
>NW_008402354.1:0-249 GCF_000622305.1 Nannospalax galili
ACAGGTCTCCTGTTCTCAGCCTTAACTGTGTGTGAAACTTGTCATGGTGGAATTATACTGACACATGCAGAATATGTTTTTGAAACCAACAAAGAGATCATTGATGGCAACAATATCCACTTTGACAAAGTTGAAGATAGTCTTGTTTACTTGGTAGCCATTATGGCCAATCCATTCAGTCACATAATTACCGTTATGTCTTAGGGAGGCAGCTTGCACTGCAAGAGAAGATGCAATTATCTTTCAAAA
>NW_008402355.1:0-249 GCF_000622305.1 Nannospalax galili
GAGCCTATGGGGGACATTTTCATTCAAACCACTAAGAGTGGTAAATTTTATCAAATATTTGAGAAGAAGATAATTTACACAAACTTCCAGTTGGCTATTGGACCACCAGTGCTTGGATACCAAAAGCTGACAACATTAAAGAAAGAAAATGAAGCTCGGCACCCTTCATGAACGGAGCTGGCAAAAATCCTTAACGTTAGCAGATCAGATCCAACAATCTACTTAAAAGATAATAGTTTATAACTGAGT
>NW_008402356.1:0-249 GCF_000622305.1 Nannospalax galili
TCTGAGCTACGTTACCTAACTTCAAAAATATTGCAAGCTAGAACCACTAATGCACATCCCTGAAATGCTTTTTCAAAACTCTGATTCTTGGAAACAGGAATTCAGTGGACCAGGTCAATGTTTATAGCAGGACATCTGTAAGTCCACCCAAGGACTTCTCATGAATCTCCCGTGCAGAGGCACAGTTCATAGGCCTGCGACATTTATGGTAATTCTGATACAGAATTGAAAATACTTGATGTGTAGTTA
>NW_008402357.1:0-249 GCF_000622305.1 Nannospalax galili
TGTTCCCTCCAGTCCAATTCCCTTTAGAATTTTTATCATGAATGCATGTTGCATTTTGTCAAAATCCTTTTCTACATCTATTGAGATGACGATGTAGTTTTTGTCTTTGAGTTCATTTATATGATTAATGACGTTAATTGACTTGTGTATATTGAACCATCCCTGCAGCTCTGAAATACAGCCTACTTGATCATGATGAATGATCTTTTTGATGTATGTCTGTGTGCGGTTTGCAAGTATTTTGTTGAG
>NW_008402358.1:0-249 GCF_000622305.1 Nannospalax galili
TTAGATATTGTGTAAATTTTGATGCTCTGTATTGACCTGCTTTACCTAAAAAGTCCTTCCTTTCAGGCCTGTCTGACCTGGAGATTTCAGCCCAGTCAATTGCTTTCATCCTGGCTGGCTATGAAACCTCTAGCAGTGCCCTTTCCTTCATTTGGTATGCACTGGCCACTCCGTCCAGACAAAACTGCAGGAGGAGATTGATAGAGCTCTGCCCAGTAAGGTGAGTGATGGTACCTTCGGTGGGGGAGG
>NW_008402359.1:0-249 GCF_000622305.1 Nannospalax galili
AGCCTAGGCCTGCTATCATGTCTTTAACCGCTTCAACATCTCCTTTGCACTTTGACAGCAAGACGCAGAGAATAGTCTACAGCAAGAAAGCTGAGCTGATCAAAAATCATATTTACATTTTAGCTATGTAATGTTCTTATAAAAAGTGCTGTTCTGTCCTCCACCAACTCAACTCCCTGCCTCTTGCTGTCAAATAGATGTTTCTGTGACTTGAAGGATTCCCAAATGTCACAATGAATAGTAATTCAA
>NW_008402360.1:0-249 GCF_000622305.1 Nannospalax galili
GCTCAGTCTCAGGATCAGATAAGACAAGACAGACAACCATAAAACCCGTAGCCTGTGATCTTGAGTAAATACCTGCTGCAACGTGTCTTATCTGTTAAAACAGCTAAGATTGTACTGGCGTCAGTGACATATGTCAGTGGGGACTGGCAAATCTTTGCCCTCACTTGCCTGAAATATCTGCTTTCTGTAAAATGCTGTTTAACTTTCCTATGCTAGCCAAAGGGGCATGTGTCCTTGCATGCTGGGAAT
>NW_008402361.1:0-249 GCF_000622305.1 Nannospalax galili
CTTAGAGAAAACCCCAAGATTGTCATATCCCTAGACTAATGTAATTTCTTGTTATGTGCAATATATATTTCCTTATATTGACAAATACTTCAGTCTCCTCTCATCAAAGAAGCTTATTTTGTACCGGTAGGAGACTATTACCAAGTACCACAACTGATCACACAGACACTGTCTATGAATGGCTCAGGCCGAAGCAAAACATCTACAATGCAACCTCTACATCTAAGGCACATGGAACATAGAACAGGG
>NW_008402362.1:0-249 GCF_000622305.1 Nannospalax galili
CCCACAGAGTGTGTGAGCCAACACTGACAAATCCCCTTTGCTGGTGCCTGGTACACAGTAGTGGAGGTAAGGTGCCAGAGTGTTTAGACTAAAATTAATTGGTCACCTAAAATGCACCAGGCACAATTCTAAAGCATCCTGTGTGCATTATCTTATTTGATGTTTGAAAGACCTGGTGAAAGTTTACAGAACAGTCAAGCTTAGAGAAACAAAATTGTTCACCTAAGGTCAAAGCTATAAGATGGAAAT
>NW_008402363.1:0-249 GCF_000622305.1 Nannospalax galili
ATTGTGAAGGCACAATGGAACATTGTGAAGTCATATTGTAACATTGTGATGCCAAATTGAAGCAATTTAATGGTATATGGGGCCATAGTCTTGGCACATTGGATCATTGCGATGTCACATTGAAGCATTGTGATGTTGCTTTGAGCATCATCGTGAAACTTTGGAGCATTGTCGTATCACTTTGGATCATTTTGATTATACTTGAAACTTTGTGAAACCAAACTGGAATGTTGTGCTGACATATTCGTG
>NW_008402364.1:0-249 GCF_000622305.1 Nannospalax galili
TTTTAAGATGCTTGAACCTTACAACCTGACAGAAAAGAATTTTGCTTCAGTCCAAGGGGTCTCCTTGGAGTCGGGGTCTTTCCCCAGCCATTCAGCCTACAGGCTTCAGAAGAATGCTTTTATCAACCAGCCCACAGCGTAAGTGTGAAAACAGGCTTCTCCTTACAGTGGACAAGAGGTTCTTGGCACCTTTACTGACTTCCTAGAATCTCACAACTTTAGAACTGACAGACTTCTCCTATGGGTGAC
>NW_008402365.1:0-249 GCF_000622305.1 Nannospalax galili
GAAAGTGATTCTACTAGCTCTGATATTGACAATGAGGAACCACAAACTAAAAGAAAAACAGGAGCTACCTTCTTTACTCAGAGGTACAATCCTCTAAAACTCAAAGAATTAAAAGACCTAAAAGTAGCAGTAACAGATTATGGCCCTATAGCACCCTTTACCCTGGCCATGGTAGAAAATCTTAGTGATCGATGGCTTACACCAAATGATTGGTTTTCTTTAACTCGAGCTGTCTTGTCAGGTGGAGAC
>NW_008402366.1:0-249 GCF_000622305.1 Nannospalax galili
TTTCTGGAAGGAATAGAGTTTTATCAGTTTGAGAGATGGAGACACTGAGGCATCCTGTCATGAAATCACACAGTTGAGTGATATGGCTGGCAAGGAGTAAATCTCTGACCAGGATCAGTGAGTTTGCTGGGTTCTGTTTTCTGCTATGCAGCTGGCCCAGAGTTGGTCTCCTCTGTTGACACAGGTCCCAAGAAAGGTTCCAGGGTTCCTGTTGTTTCTCTCCTTGACCTCTAAGTGACTGAGCACTTT
>NW_008402367.1:0-249 GCF_000622305.1 Nannospalax galili
GAGAAAATCTAACACACATAGCTGGTGTAATTATTAGAATAGCAAAGATGCTTAGCTAATAAAAGATGCACATTGGTTTCCCATCCCCTCTTCTACCAAGACAAACTTTTATGTGTGAAAAATTGAAATTAATTGCAACAAATGCTAAGCACTTCATGGCGGTGGTTAGTCTAAGCTTTATGCAGAGTCACCTGCTCCTGCTGATGATCTGTCACACATACATATGTGGGTGTACTCTCCCCAACCATA
>NW_008402368.1:0-249 GCF_000622305.1 Nannospalax galili
CAAAGAACCAGCTCTAAGATTAACTGATTCTTTGTATTGTTTTATTTGTTTCTATTACATTCAGTTGTGCTCAGATTTTTGTATTTTTTCTGATCTGCCGTGATTGGGTTTGGTTTGTTCTTGCCTCCCCAGAGTCTGGAGTTGTACTGTTCAGTTATTTTCTTGTACTCTTTCTGAGTTTTTAATGTAGGCAGTTATAGATATGAACTTCCCTCTTAGGATAGCTTTTAGGGTGCGACAGAGGTTTTG
>NW_008402369.1:0-249 GCF_000622305.1 Nannospalax galili
CTCCAGGTGGTTTTGGATGCCAATGGTCAGCACTGAATGATTCCATATGTCGTTTTCCTCATTTTTTGAATTTAGACATTTCATTTATTACTACTACATATGCATGTGTATATCATTTGGGCAGACGGGCTCACATTTGCCATGATGCATTTGTGGAGGCCTGAGGACACTGTGTGGAGTCAGTTCTCTCCTTCCACTTTTACGTGGGTTTTGTGGATTATACTGAATTTGCCAGATTTTCCAGGCAAG
>NW_008402370.1:0-249 GCF_000622305.1 Nannospalax galili
TGGGCCTACGGTGCATAAGAAAGGAGGCTGAGTAGGGGCCAGAGGAGCAAGACAGTATGCAGCATTCCTCCATGGCCTGTACTCCACCTCCTGCCCTGAGTTCCTAGGTTGGGCTCCCAGATGAACTGTGACCCGGGATATGTGAGCTAAGTAAACTCTTTCCTCCCCAAGTTGGTATTGGTCAGAGAGTTTTGTTATAGCAATGGGGGAAACAAACTAAGACAGCTTGTCAGACAAAATGCCAGTATG
>NW_008402371.1:0-249 GCF_000622305.1 Nannospalax galili
CTCGATGACGTGCACATGGTCGTATCACCTGCCCTCTTAGACGTGTACATGATCGTGTCACTTGCCCCCTCTGATGTGCACATGGTCGTGTCACCGGCCCCCGCTAAGGTGCAGATGGTCGTGTCACCTGCCGCCTCTGACGTGCAGATGATTGTTCCTCCTGCCTCCTCTGACATGCCAATGGTCGTGTCACCTACCCTCTCTGATGTACACATGGTCTTCTCACATACCCCTTCTGACGTGCTGATG
>NW_008402372.1:0-249 GCF_000622305.1 Nannospalax galili
AGTGCCTGAAATCAGTCCTGTTTGGAGACTACTGTGGCTGACCCATGGAGCTCTGAGCTCCCCTGAGGCCAAGGCAAAAAGGAAAGCTCTCTCCTCAGGAGTAGAGGGCAGAACATTTTCTTATGACCAAACCCAGCCCTCCTGGGGCTTCCCAGGTACTGTTAGCTATAGAGTGAGGGCTTTTAATAACTACTCTGAGGGGTCAAGGAGGGACAGACCTGACCTAATAACCTTGGGATACATGTGGTC
>NW_008402373.1:0-249 GCF_000622305.1 Nannospalax galili
TCAATGGGCCTAAGAACTAAGTGGCCATGGTGGCAGAGGTGGAGGTTATGCATGGGCTCCACAGCATGGACTCCCATTCACGAAATCTGACCTGGCTAGAGGTGCTGCTGAATGCCAGATCTGTCAACAGCAGAGACCAACACTGAGCCCCCGATATGGCACTTTTCCTCATGGTGACTAGCCATGCAACCTGTTGGTAGGTTGATTACATTGGGCCACTTCCATTTTGGAGGGGACAGTGTTTTGTCC
>NW_008402374.1:0-250 GCF_000622305.1 Nannospalax galili
TGCATCTGTGTTGGAGGGGTGAGTGTTGTGTATGTGTGAGTGTGTGTGTGTGCGTGTGCATGTGGGTGTTTGTGAGGGAGCATGTGGAGTGTGTATGTCTCCCTGTGTGTGTGCAAGTGTGTGTGTGCACCTGTGTGTGGGGGGTAAGTGTATGTATATGTGTAAATGTGTGTGCACACCCATGAGGGTGTTTATGAGTGAGCATGTGAGAGTGTGTATGTCTCCCTGTGTGTGTATGAGTGTGTGTGTG
>NW_008402375.1:0-249 GCF_000622305.1 Nannospalax galili
TTGTTAATCCATCTTTGGGAAGGAGCAAAGACAGACCACAGGGGCTTCCCACACAACTGCAGTCTGCTCACTCCCAAACCTCCCAAGACCAGTTAGAGCCCAAGTATATCCAACACTTCTGGGGCCTCCCATATCTACACAGTGAGTCCATGAGTACTACCACCAGTATCTCAGCTCGCTGTTCCTCAACTTATCTCGACTTTAACAGAATCTCAGATCCCTCCATCCTTACTCACTCCACTCTTCTGC
>NW_008402376.1:0-249 GCF_000622305.1 Nannospalax galili
ACTTCACACTCCCAACATTGCTGATGACATGAAGATAAAATATATGGCAAAAAATAGTGAAAAAAATAATGCTCACAGTTTGGCTACTTTATTGTTGACAATAAAACTTACAACAAAAGCAGAAACAAACAGAAAAGCTAGAACGGATAATTCACATTTTCAAATGTACCACAAGGTGAATTATGGGCATCTGCATTTGAAGAGTCTTTGTAAGGGGCTGGTTTTCTTGATTATTAACTACTTTTAGAA
>NW_008402377.1:0-249 GCF_000622305.1 Nannospalax galili
AAAAAAAACCTCAAACAAAATACAAAGTTGAATGACCAAAGGATGAACTTTATAATGCCTTTTCCAACTTCTGACAAACATCACATTCTTTCAAGAGAGTATATCATAGGGATGGAGAGATGGCTCAGAGGTTAAGGCATTTCATGCTCTTGCAGAGGACCCAGGTTTGATTTCCAACACTCTCATGGCATCTAACAGCCATCTGTAACTCCAGTTCAAGAGGATCCAATGCCTTCTTCTGACCTTCTG
>NW_008402378.1:0-249 GCF_000622305.1 Nannospalax galili
GAGGACTGTGGGGGGACATTGTTCACCGTGTTTGCATATTGAGCATGGTGATGATACAATGGATATTGTAATGACACAATTGCACATGATGATGGCACAATGAACATTGTGATGGCACAACAGAACATTGATAAGTCACATTCTAACATTGTGATGGCACCATGGACAAAGGTGATGTCATATGAGGGGTGGTGATGTCACAGTGGAACGTTGTGAAGTCATATTGTAACATTGTGATTGCACATGGGA
>NW_008402379.1:0-249 GCF_000622305.1 Nannospalax galili
TAAAACTTTTATAGCCACTTTTGAAAGAGATCTATCTTTGTCTGGAAATTGATATTGAGTATGATAAAGCTGTAATGAAATGCTTCTTCTAAAAAATAAAAGAAAACAAAACAACAACAACAAACCCCCCCAAAAAAGAAAATGAATAAAGCCACTTAACAAGTTGTTTTAATATCCGCCTGCATCCTGAATACTAATAAGCTCTATATGTATATATCCTTTGTTTGTTTTCATTTTTTGAGACAGGGT
>NW_008402380.1:0-249 GCF_000622305.1 Nannospalax galili
AATGCATTCAGTGTTACTGCATTTAGTATAATGGAGGCCAATAGTAATGCACAGACTTTACTCTGCTGAGATGTGGTCCTTTTATTCATGCTTTTGTCATGGCTGCCATCATGCAGGCATGCTGAGCTTTATCAAAAACTTTTCTGCATCTATTCTGGTGGATTATGTGGCTATGAACCTCAAATCTATTTAATAAATAATTTTAGTTTTATTTATTTTATGTGTGAGTGGTTGCTTGTAAGTGCACCG
>NW_008402381.1:0-249 GCF_000622305.1 Nannospalax galili
TGGAAATTGAATTTAATAGTTATTTAAACTGCTTTTATATGTATGTCTCAGAAAAACAAAAAATTTGTCTATAAGTGCAAAGTTTAATAAAAGTCAGTATTTTCCATAGTTCAGAAGTGAAAATCTTAGACTGCTACAAAGAAATTATTTGTTTGAAATAGTCTTCAACTCCAGAATTAGCATTAAATGTTCTTATGCGTGAACATCCTTAGGAGATAACATATATTAATACAATTTCTTATTAGTGTG
>NW_008402382.1:0-249 GCF_000622305.1 Nannospalax galili
TAGGACTCAGCATGTATGGCAGAGTGCATGGGGTTCAGTTGGGGTATAGGGGGAGGCATGCTGGGGGAGGGGGTCTGGATGTGACTGGGAAATATTGTATGAAAATTTTAAAGCTCAACAAAAAAAGAAAATAAATTCATTAATAATATTTAAACCAAAAAAAGTCACTTTTCATGATCTATACTCTTGGTTATCTTATCTCCTTCCTAGTAATAAACACTGAGAGAGAGAAAGAGTTATTGATAGAGA
>NW_008402383.1:0-249 GCF_000622305.1 Nannospalax galili
CTGCGGAGGTGGAGATGGGTGGACCCCTGGGGCTCACTGGCCAGCAGTGTAGCTACTCAGTAAGCTGCCTTGTCCATCCCTGGAAGTTATACTCTTAGATTTTCATTGATTTTTTTTTCCAAGTACTGAGTGATTGAATGTAGAGCTCATGTATGCTAGGAACACTCTCTACCACTGAGGTATATCCCCAGGCTTCTTTTTACTGTTCATTAAAATATATATATTTATGGGGCTGGAGAGATGGCTCAG
>NW_008402384.1:0-249 GCF_000622305.1 Nannospalax galili
GTCTTTAATTCATTTTGGTATAAATGAAATACTGGATTCATAAAATTAGTTAGAAAGCTTTCTTCCTTTTCTATCTCTTTGAGTAAGTTGACTGGTATTGGTAGTACTTCTTTCAAGTCTGTAGAATTTTACGGTGAATTCATTTGGTCCTGGGCTTTGCTTTAGTTGTGTGAGTTTTTCTGAGTTTTTTTATTATTATTATTACTGCTTCAATTTCATTGCTTGTTTTACATGTGTTTAGATTATTTC
>NW_008402385.1:0-249 GCF_000622305.1 Nannospalax galili
GGTCTCAGGTGACAAGCAGAGGGACCCAACCAGGGACCACTTGAAGCCAGGGGTGTACAAGAGCAGAGAAAATCTTGGGTACCAAAATGAAAGATACACACCTCCTTCTCTCCCTCTATTCTCTTAAGGCTGCTATTTGAGGTTTCCCCTGTGCTAAGTAGTTTATATAATTCATTTAGTCTTCACAATAACCAGTGGGGTAGGTACTGTCATCCCAATTATAGATGACAAGATATAAGTATGGGCAAG
>NW_008402386.1:0-249 GCF_000622305.1 Nannospalax galili
CTTTCTTTTGGAGATAGGGTCTCATTATGCAGCATGATTGGCCTGGGACTTATTAGGTAAACCAGGCTATCCTCAGACTCACTGAGGTCCACTTCCTTTGTGCAGGAATAATGGGTGTGCACCTCCACACATGACTACCCTGCACTGTTTCTGATCTTCTGGAACACCCTTTGAAATGGAGAAGAAGGTGCAGAACTGAAGGAGGAAGTTTGACAACAATCTAGGAAATCTGGAGACCAGTACAGGGAG
>NW_008402387.1:0-249 GCF_000622305.1 Nannospalax galili
ATGTGACATCACAATGCTCAAATGTTCCATCACACTGCTCAGGGTCCATAAAAATGCACACGTGTCATCACAATGATCAATGTGCCATCACAATGCCCCATTGTGGCATTGAAATGCTCCAGTGTAACATCACAATGCTCCAATTGTCATCACAAAGCACAAAATGACATCACTGTCTTCACTGTGCCACCAGAAGGGCCTAATGTATAGTCTCAATGCTCACTATGCCATCACAATGCCCCAATGTGT
>NW_008402388.1:0-249 GCF_000622305.1 Nannospalax galili
CAAGTGTGACAACCCAGTTGGATTCCCTAGAACCCACACAAATGCTGAGTAAGTCTGGTAGCCCACACATCCAGGTGCTTGGGAAGTAGAGACAAAAGAATCCCCGAAGCATGCTGCCTAGCTATAGGACAGAATCAGCACGCCCTGTTTTCAAGTGAGAGACCCTGCCTCGATATATAAGGTGGAGACCTATCAGAAAAAACACCTGACATCAACTTGTAGCCTCCATTTGCACATCACACACATGCA
>NW_008402389.1:0-249 GCF_000622305.1 Nannospalax galili
ATAAAACATATATAATTATAAATGTATATGCTATGTGGTATGACAATCCCAACATTGGGTATATATACAAAAGAAATAAAATCAGTGTATTAAAGTGACATCCACACACCCAAGTTTATTGCAGCACACCAGTCACAATAGCCAGAGAAGGAAACCAGCAAAATATTCATCAACTCACTAAAGATATTGTGGTACATATACACACAATGGATTTAATTGGTTAAAACCAATTAAAATTATTGTAGCAGT
>NW_008402390.1:0-249 GCF_000622305.1 Nannospalax galili
TGCAGGCGACACATTCATGCATATAAAATAAGAATAAATAAACTTTTAAAAATGATGTTGATTTTGCCAGGTGTGGTGGTGCACCCCTTATGTTTATGAAAGACAAAAGATTCAATCATGTCACTCAGGAAATTCTAAGGGGCTCTGTACCAGGAAATTTGGACAAAGACCAAACATACAACTCCCACTGGTCAGATTCTCCTTGAGAGTGATTCTGGGTCTGGAATACTGTTGGGTGATAGCACACAC
>NW_008402391.1:0-249 GCF_000622305.1 Nannospalax galili
CAGCAAATTCAGTATGTGTTTTAGGTATAAGTTAGTTCTGTCATTGGTTTTTGCTAAATCTCTTACTGGAAATTAGGGAGCAAGTCTGTATTTTAGCTGAGAGTTGGAGTGTGAAGTCCACCATACTGGGGAAGGCATGACAGCAAGAGACTGAAGCTACTCACAGCTGAGTACATTAGGAAGCAGATAGACATCGATGTGGGAGATCAGCTGTGCTTCCCCATTTTAATTATTTAAACAGTCATGATA
>NW_008402392.1:0-249 GCF_000622305.1 Nannospalax galili
TGATTATTAATGTAGATTAGACATGTTTGTTTTAAAATTACTAATTTATCTGATAAGAAGCTCAGTTTACCCAGAGATAAAATGCCATGAGATCAACAAGTTACCCACATGGTATCTAGAGTTCCAATCACATACATGTTTATCTGCCTTTACATGGAAACACACATAGCAGTTAAAACAACAGCCAACCACACATAAAATCTGAGTAACATACGCTTTGAAGGCAGGATGTCTACAAACAGTTTTCAC
>NW_008402393.1:0-249 GCF_000622305.1 Nannospalax galili
CCTTACTAGCCCTTTACTGAGACTTCAGGGATACCAAATATAATTTTTTCAATTGCAATAACCAAGACACATCTAATATCAGCTATTTCTCTCCAATTCCATATCTCTGACATTAAAATATAACACTTATCTCATGTGAAAATAGTGAGTTTCAGTCTGATGCAAGAGACAAGTGTGATATAAAATCAATGTATGCTCGTGTCTGGGCTGTATTCACTAGGAGTCCATAGGAGCACTGAGCTTGCTAGA
>NW_008402394.1:0-249 GCF_000622305.1 Nannospalax galili
ACTGGAGCATACCCTTAACAAATTGGAGCATTGGGATGGCACAACGGAGCACTATGAAGACATATTGGAGCTTTCTGATTTCACAGTGGGGCATTCTTAGGACATATTTGAGTGTTTTGGTATCATATTGGTGCATTGTGATAGCATAACAGGGAGATGAGAGCACATTCAAATATGATTACATATAGAAGCATTTTAATGGCATATTGAATATTTTTGTGGTACATTGGGGTATTGTGATGGCACATA
>NW_008402395.1:0-249 GCF_000622305.1 Nannospalax galili
TCTGCTGTAGTGTTAACTTTGGAACTATTCATTTCTGTTATAATTATAATTATTTAGTATATACTAAACTCTTTTAACATTCACATTTTCTGAATTTTTCTTTACTCCTTTTGTTCTTTGCATGCCCTGACTGTATGTAGAATAATCTCCCAGGATTCTATGACCTTTAAAACATGCAAAAGACAAATGGGCAGATACTTAACGTGAAGCATAAATATTAAAATACTATTTTCCCATTCAAAATCAACT
>NW_008402396.1:0-249 GCF_000622305.1 Nannospalax galili
GTAGATTTCAATGGTAATGTTTTTCACACCTACTAATTATTAAGGAGAAAACTTTTATGCTTTGAAGAATTATTTTTTTTATTTATACACCTGCTTCCCAGGAAGCACCCTCCCATAGCCTCCCTCCCCCCACTAGAGTACTTTTACTCTAATATCCCTGCTACTGTCTGCTGTGTTGTTGGCACCCTCAGCCATTCTCCACTACTTGCCCTTCTGGTGAATCTAGTCAACCTATCTAGAGGTCTTTGT
>NW_008402397.1:0-249 GCF_000622305.1 Nannospalax galili
CTGCCATCACAATGCACCATTGTGTAATTCCTATGATCCACTGTGTCGTCACAATGCTCAATATGCAAATGCAGTGCTCAGTGTCCCCTCACAATTCCCCAATGTGATGAAACAATGCTCCAATATGTCAACAAAATGCGGACTCTGACATCCCAATGCTCCAGTGTGACATCACAATGCTCCAATGTCTCACTACAGTGCTCAATTTGATATCACAATACTGAATGTCCCTTCACAAGGCCCCTAATG
>NW_008402398.1:0-249 GCF_000622305.1 Nannospalax galili
CACAGACCTGCATATCCCTCTCCTGCAGGGTATGTGTGAGCGCATGGACATGGTGTTTCTCTCTGTGTAGTCTATTCCCCGTGGAAGAACCTCAGGAATGTCATTTACAAGGCACTGTAAATGAGCTCAACACTGGCCTGTTTCATGTGACTGGGAAGAAAATGGGGAAATAAGAACATAGTCTTAAAATTTCAGAAAATACGATTTAGGATAGTTATTCAAAATGGTTGTTTAAGCTATGTGTACTGA
>NW_008402399.1:0-249 GCF_000622305.1 Nannospalax galili
AGTGCTCAATGTCTGCTCACAATGCCACAATGTGTCATCACAATGCTCAGTATGCATTCACAATGCCCCAAACTTTCATCAAAATGCTCCAATGCGACAGGACAATGCTCAAATGTGCTATGACAATGTTGCATGTGACAAAGTGCCATCACAGTGCCCCAGTGTGTCATTCAAATGCTCACTGTGCCAATAAAATGCCCTAATGTGTCATCACAATGCTAGAATGTTATGTCACAATTCTCAGTGTGA
>NW_008402400.1:0-249 GCF_000622305.1 Nannospalax galili
TTTAAAGAAGTAAAGAGTGATTTGGCTCAGGGTTTCATGGTTTCTATCCATGCTCAACTCCTTCCTTTACTTTCAGGTGCTTGTCAAGACAGAAACATCACGGGGAGATGGCATGATGGACTAAAGTGTTTTATACCTTGACAGACAGAAAATGAAGAGGCTAAACAAGGCAGAGGCAGGCCATGATAGACCATACACGGGCATGTCCCCAGGGCCACTACCTTGAACCAGGACCTACTTTTGTTAGGG
>NW_008402401.1:0-249 GCF_000622305.1 Nannospalax galili
AGGCCCCAACCCACGACTATGTGGTTAGTAAAAACTGGACAACTAGGGCTATTGACAAAGCAAAAATAAAAACAACACAAAGTTGGCAGGGGATGAGGAGTGGGTGTGTATCTGTGAGGAGGTTGGGAGAGGCTTAAGGAGTAAATATGATGAAAATACGTGTACGAAATTCACAAAAAGTTAATACATACTAAGAAGTACATGAAAATGTGGTGCCAAAAGAATGTTTCCACACAGATAAAGAACCAA
>NW_008402402.1:0-249 GCF_000622305.1 Nannospalax galili
ACAGCAGGAGACAGTGCAGGTGTTGGGCCACCCTCAGGAATGTGGGCTCTGATAGCCTGATCTGGCATGAGTTTCAGGGACCCTCTGGACTGTCCCACCCAAGAGGCTTGAAGGGAGGTGGAGGCAAAAGAAATTGAGCCCTGGGAGAACAAGGAGGCATCGGGGAGCAGAAGAAGGGGAGGATGAAAGAGAGCTAAGAGATAGTACAGGTGGAGGCACAGGAGGATGGGGAATCTGATGGAGGGGGAA
>NW_008402403.1:0-249 GCF_000622305.1 Nannospalax galili
TGAAGATCCAAATTCAACCAAAAGAAGAAAGCCTAAATGGAGGTGGGGAGTGTTTCCTTGCTCTTCAAAAGGCAACTTCCTAGGAAAGCGTTTCCCCAGAGTCAGCGCACAGATGCTGATATGGCTATGGTCCAAGGGGCCAGGGTTCATCTTGAACTGGCAGCAGAATTTAGCCACACTGTCCATGAGGTACAGGTTTTGTAGATGTGGAAAATTCAAGATTGAGGAGGTCAAAGAGTCCTGCTCCAC
>NW_008402404.1:0-249 GCF_000622305.1 Nannospalax galili
TGGAATCAAAGAAGCAGCCAGCAGGGAAGTGCTTATGCAGCAACACTTCTAATATAACAACACTTATAACCAGTTGCACTGAATTTATATATAGGAAAGCTGCCACCCAAAATATTAACATATACAGCTGCTAAATGCACTTAAAACATTGTCCAAAGTAGGACATACACTAAATCATAACAGTCTCAATTTGAAAAAATTGAAGCACACTGTGTGTCCTCTAATTGAATGAAATTAAAGATTAATGAC
>NW_008402405.1:0-249 GCF_000622305.1 Nannospalax galili
TAACAATCAAGACACTCTCCCACAAACATGTCCACAGGCCAACCCAATCTAGATGATTCCTCATTAAGATTCTCTTCCTACACTCATCAAAGAAGCTTCTTTTTGCAATAGATGGAGACTATGACAAAGTTCCACTACTGGTCAAACACAGAATAAGTGTGTGTGAGGTACCTTGACCTAAGTGGCACATCTGCAATGTGACCTCTTCACCTAAGGCTCAAGGAAGATAGTGGTACATCTCTCAACCCT
>NW_008402406.1:0-249 GCF_000622305.1 Nannospalax galili
TATAAAGTTATAGTCTTGAGACGTTAGGACAGGATCTGTCTGGGAGTGGAGAGCATGGTAGCTGTCATCAAAAGCGATGGGGTGAATGTCAAACAACTTGCTTTTGTTAACTAAGTCCTAAGTGCAAGACATACTATTCCCTCCTGAACAGCTCCTTCAGCATGAAATTTTAAGTATGTGTGAAATTTCCTGTTGCTAACCTTCTACAAACCTGATCAATCAACAAAATATGGGAGCAAATCACAAGGT
>NW_008402407.1:0-249 GCF_000622305.1 Nannospalax galili
ATAAAGGGGTCCTGTCCAAGGACCATTATTCAGCAGACTCTTGATCTCTACGTTTTAGCCATTTGTGTTCCTGGCCCTACTCTGAATGAGGGAACTTCATTATTGAGAACTGAGAGATTCATTAGTGTCTACTTCATTACCCTGTTCTATGTTTCGTGGGTGTTAGGTGCAGAGGTTGCATTGTAGATGTATTACTTAGGCCTGGGCAATTCATAGGCAATGTCCATGTGTGACCAGTTGTGGTACTTG
>NW_008402408.1:0-249 GCF_000622305.1 Nannospalax galili
GTGCATGTGGCGGACAGTGTATGACACAGTGATGCTGTATGTGGCGGACAGGGTGTTACACAGTGACGCTGTATGTGGCGGACAGTGTATGACGCAGTGACGCTGTATGTGGCGGACAGTGTATGACACAGTGTCTCTGTGCATGTGGTGGACAGTGTGTGACACAGTGACGCTGTGCATGTGGCGGAGAGTGTGTGGCACAGTGATGCTGTATGTGGCGGACAGTGTGTGACACAGTGACGCTGTATG
>NW_008402409.1:0-249 GCF_000622305.1 Nannospalax galili
CGCATGGTCATGTCACCTGCTCAGTTTGACGAACACATGGTCATGTCACCTTCCATCTTTGACGTACACATGGTCGAGTCACCTTCCCTCTCTGCCAGAAAGATGGTCATGTCACATACCCCCTGTGACGTACAGATTTTTGTGTCACTTGTCCCCTCTGATGTGCAGACGATCATGTCACCTACCTCCGCTGACGTACACGTGGTCGTGTCACCTGCCCCCTCTGACGTGCAGATGGTCGTGTCTCCT
>NW_008402410.1:0-249 GCF_000622305.1 Nannospalax galili
GAATTTCTGAGAGTTTTCTTTAAAACAACAACAAGGCTAGGATTGTGTGATAAATTCAACTGGAGAATTGTGATTTCAGCACTTCCTTTACCTCAGCAGTGCTCAGAGTCTTTACTATGTTCCTGTGCAGGAGGACATGCCAAGATAGGAGACAAGCTCTGCTATCTCTCTGAAGTGCTTTGTCCTGTGTCCACACAGCCTGGATGTATCCTCAGGGACCCAACGGTTGAGGTTGCCCACTCTTTCAGA
>NW_008402411.1:0-249 GCF_000622305.1 Nannospalax galili
ACTATGCAAGCTGCCAAGGGAGTAAAACCAATCAATGATCCAACTCAGATAAAAAGCTTATGAACTGCAATGACTGGCCCAGTAAATTATCTGTATTGGTGTAATAGATATTTTGTAGTGGAGTTTAAAAATTATTCCTAAATATTTTATGGAACTATTTTATATCATTTTAAAGGAAATTTAAAATATTTTAAATAAAAAAATAATTATGGATTTTTGTCTTCAAATGTGTTCTCAACTTCAATATAT
>NW_008402412.1:0-249 GCF_000622305.1 Nannospalax galili
GAGGTGCCAGCCATTTCAGTCCCTAGGAAGCACTGTTTGCCTGGCCTGCCCTCAGCCTCCCTCTCTGTGTCCTCACATGGCCTTTCCCCTCTGCTCACATGGAGAGAGAACTCTGGCATCTCTTACAAGGGCAGCAATCCTGTAGGAATAGGCCCCACCCTCACAACCTCACCCAACCCTAATTACTTCCTAAACTCTAACTCCAAATACCAGGGGTGCTGGAGAAAGGAGACATAAGGTGTGAACTGG
>NW_008402413.1:0-249 GCF_000622305.1 Nannospalax galili
CTCCTCCCCAATCTGCACCCTCCCATAGACCCCCACTGGATTTTATGCATTCTGTCATTCATGTTAAGATCTGTCAAGTTAATGTACCCAGACATCGTTCAGTGCAAGTTCATCCATGGGTGTCTAGTCAGCCTATTAGACTCCCTCCTTTAAAGAAGATTAGCTCTCCTTCACCCAGCAGAAATCAGCTGCCAATAGTTCATCAGCCAAGATTGCAGCCTGCTGCCTACTTCCCCAGTTCTATGCTAG
>NW_008402414.1:0-249 GCF_000622305.1 Nannospalax galili
CCCGCGTAGAACACGAGAAAGGGGGGGGGGCAAGGCTGGTTTTTCCAAGGATGGCGTCTGGCTTCCCCCCTCCTCTCCCACGGAAATGTGGTGTCCGGGACACAGGGCCTTTGCACTTCTCCCATGCTTCGGGGATGGAGCGTTCTCGCCTCCCCGCGGAAATCCGAAGAAGCGCGGGCTCCCTCCTCGCCCCTCCGCCCAGGCGACACCCGAGGAGGCTCGCGGCCCCACAGCTGGGCGTCCACTCCC
>NW_008402415.1:0-249 GCF_000622305.1 Nannospalax galili
ACATGGTGGCTAGCAACCATCTGTAACTCCGGTTCCAGGAGAATTCAGTGCCCTCTTCTGACCTCCGTGGGCACAGCACTGACATACATCCAAGTAATACACATAAAATAATAAAGAAGGAAGGAAGGAAGTTTGGACTTGTGGCTCCAGAGGGAGGAGTCCATCTTGGCAGGGGAGGCGTGGCTTCCATAGCAGAAAGCTGAGTGCTCACATGTTCAGGCACATTCAGGAAGCAGACAGAGAGCAAAC
>NW_008402416.1:0-249 GCF_000622305.1 Nannospalax galili
TCATTTTGTACCAGTCAGAGACTACTACCAAGTACCACAACTGGTCACACATGGACAATGTCTATTAAGCCCAGGCTTAAGTGACACATTTACATTGCAACCTCTATACCTAAGGCTGAAGGAACATAGAACAGGGGTAAAGAAGATGACACTAATGAATCCCTCAGTCCTCAGTAATGAAGCTCCCTTATTCAGCAAAGGGCCAGGAACACAAAAGGTCACAAATGGCCAAAGCTTAGAGATCAAGAG
>NW_008402417.1:0-249 GCF_000622305.1 Nannospalax galili
AGAAGCTTCTTTTTGCAATAGATGGAGGCTACTGCAGAATTGCACAGCTGGTCAGACACAGAGAAAATACATCTGAGAGATGATCGGTACTAGGTGACATATCTACAGTTGAATATCTCCAACTAAGGCCTGTAGTGAACACGGGGTAGAAAGAAAACTATTGCATCCCTCAACTCTCACCAGTAAAGCTTCCTTAGAAAACAGAGTGTGAGGCACACAGAAGCCACAACTGGCCAAGTTTTTTTTTTT
>NW_008402418.1:0-249 GCF_000622305.1 Nannospalax galili
GGCTGGCCTCCAACTGAGGTGTTCCTGCCTCAGCCTCTCAAGTGTTCAGATCTCAGGTGTATACTACCATGTCTGCTGAAGTTTTGGTGAATTCAGGCACGCATCTGGCCATGCCTTGATTCCAGTTAAACATTTATGGAGAGAATTCTGCGTGCATGGTTCTCTATATCTCCCATGGGATCCTGTCAGAAGGCACTCAGTGTCAGTGTTGTTTCTGTTGTTGCTGAATCAGATTGCTAAGGTTTCCCT
>NW_008402419.1:0-247 GCF_000622305.1 Nannospalax galili
CTGCTAGCATGTGGTTCTTGTGCTGCTCAGACCCTTGGGCTCTGCCCTGGTTCTGCGTCATGCTCTTCCTCTTGTATTATGAATCTGGCTCATTCGGGGATGTATTTTGCATTCAGTTTGCATAAGGTTAATCATTTTTCCCCCTCATAGAGAACTATCAATCTCTGTAGCCACCCGTGCTCAAATTCTGATTCTTGGGTTTTTTGTTTGCATACACACACACACACACACACACACACACACACAC
>NW_008402420.1:0-249 GCF_000622305.1 Nannospalax galili
TGTTTTGATGTGTCAGAGATACTTCCATATTAGGACACTGAGATTTGGGGTGGGGGGGTTACACCTCCAACATACATTGCTTCAGGATGTTTGTGAAACAGCTGTTGATGCTAGAGGCAGCATTACAGAAGTTAATAGAGTTATGTAAGCTCTTCATCTCCTCTAGAGCCTTTACTTAATCTGACCCTAGCAGCACTTAGAACAGTATTCTCAGAGAATTTTTGCCTCTGGGAAACTGTTTTCCATGTG
>NW_008402421.1:0-249 GCF_000622305.1 Nannospalax galili
CTGCAGAGAATAAGAGACTGTAGAATGCTCGTCCCTCATAGGACTCCTGTACAAAACCTCTGTCACTGAAGGCTCAGATATCATTACAGAAGAGCTGACAAATGGCCATGCAACCAGAGATGGTGGATGACCACAAGGAAACAGTTTTTCAGACAGCTGGGAAGCCACTCAAATGAGCTCAGAGCAATGGTGACAGGCATTCCCAAGACCCATGAAAGCTTAGGACAGTCAAAAAAGTGAGGAAGTAGG
>NW_008402422.1:0-248 GCF_000622305.1 Nannospalax galili
CTCTCTCTCTCTCTCTCTCTCTCTCTCTCTCTCTCTCTGACATCTCAATTTCCTGGCTTGAGTCTCTGACATTAAATCTTGCCTTGTCTGTGATTTAGAGATAATGCTTATTTTGAACACTATGTTCAACCTAGAGGCATGTACCCTTCTGTTTCCTCCGTACACACCTGTGTCCTCCACCAATCTGTGCTATCTCCTCAGAAGAGTCCAATGCTGACTCATCCTCTCAGTACCTGAAGTTATTAGTG
>NW_008402423.1:0-249 GCF_000622305.1 Nannospalax galili
TTTGTTTGTTTTTAATGTTTTTAAATTTTTTAAAATACTTTTATTTACATTTAGTTGTATATAAACTTATTTACATAGTGTATGTGGGGGTAATATGTGCTACTGTATGTGTAGAGGTATTGGGATAGCAGGTGTGAGCTGCCAATGCCTTACTTAGCTTTCGTGTTTTTGTTTTTTTTTTTGTCTTTTTGAAGGAGAGTCTCCCTGTAGCCCCAGTTGTCCTGAAACTCACTATGTAGACCAGGCTGG
>NW_008402424.1:0-249 GCF_000622305.1 Nannospalax galili
TCCTTCTCCTATCCTCTGTAGAGCTGTCTTAGAGGACCTAAATGCCCTAACTGAAAAAAGTAAACATGGAATCATTTTCTTTCTTCATAGATTAAAACTGATAGTTTTGCTAGCTATAGTAGTCTGAGCTGGCATCTGTGTTCTTTGATGACTTTTAGGACAACAGCCCAAGTCCTTCTTGCTTACATAATGTCCATTAAAAAATCAACTGTGATTCTGATGGGACTGCCGCTGTATGCTACCTGATCT
>NW_008402425.1:0-249 GCF_000622305.1 Nannospalax galili
CTCCCACCACAGTTGTGCGTAACTCGGCACCTGCAGGGTCTTCAGTGTCCCCGCGTGATACTGGCTTAGAGGGGGACCTTCTCTAGAAGCTGCCTCTTATAGCTTACCCTAGGCTTAAAAGACCCTGAGAGTGAACATTCCAGAAGCTCACAGCCAGCTAGTGTTCCTAGATAGGAGACCACGCAGCGGGGCTCTCCTGGTCCAAATCAAGGTAAAGACATTGAGGTTAACATACAGGTCATATTTGTT
>NW_008402426.1:0-249 GCF_000622305.1 Nannospalax galili
TTGCTGAGAGCATGGCTGACTAATTCAGCTTTCCGGAAGCCTGGGTGCCAGAAATCAGGGCATGCCTGGTGTAGCTGGGTAGACATTGTCAAGTTCAGCATGGATGCATGAGAAACATATGCTCCTTGTTATATATATTTAATTATATACATAATATGCATAAATTCTCTTGTCAATTTATTTCTCTTGACCTTGGCTAACTATGTGTATATGCATGTATACATGTGAATATGTAGTCATTATCAAACA
>NW_008402427.1:0-249 GCF_000622305.1 Nannospalax galili
CCTGGAACTCACTATGTAGACCAGGCTGGTCTTGATCTTACAGAGATCCACCTGCCTGTGTCTCCCAAGTGCTGGAATTAAAGGTGTGTACCACCATGCCCAGCTATTCTTAAACTTTAAAAAAAAATTCTTTTAATGTGTATGTAAGTGCATCACATACATGCAGTCCCTGCAGAGCCCAGAAGAGAGTGTCGGATCCTGGAACTGGAGTGATTGGTGGCTGTTAGCTACCATGGGAACCAACCTGGG
>NW_008402428.1:0-249 GCF_000622305.1 Nannospalax galili
AAGGAAAGGGAAACTCGTGTGAAGATGGATTCTGAGGCAGGTGACAGGACATGGCTGGATGATGATGCTGAACGAGACGGAGGGGACAGCCAGCTGGAGTTGGTCAAGGGTGACGACAAAGAGGCTGAGAGAGGAGAGGACGACAGAGACAGCACCAGGTGCAAGGGTGCGTCTCAAGCACGTAGTGGGGCTTAGACTTCATATCCCCTTATTTCTTTACCCAGGCACTTGTCAGAAATGGAGGTGACA
>NW_008402429.1:0-250 GCF_000622305.1 Nannospalax galili
AACCAAACCAAACCAAACCAAAGACTCCAAAGAAAAACCAAAACCTGCAAACAAAGAAAAATTAAACTCCACTAGGAATGGGGCCCCTGGGTGGGTGTGGGTAGGCAGGCAGAGGCCACACAGGGTGAATTAATTCTCTAGCTTGGAGTCTAACCACCTTTCTCACCAGGTAATTCCTGATTTTCTGGCCTCACCTGGACATGCCTCTGCAATCTCAGGCCACCCCAGCCAGACCCGCTGAGATCAGAGG
>NW_008402430.1:0-250 GCF_000622305.1 Nannospalax galili
GGCAGTCTCAAGCTGACCTTGACCTTGACCTGACTCACTAGCCTTGAACTTACGGCAGTTCTTCCTCAGCCTCTTGAGTGCTGGGATGACTGGCACAAACTGCTAAGACCAGTTCATCTAGTTTCTTTTTTTCAATCTGTCTCTCTCGCTGTCTCTCTGTCTCTCATTCTGTCTGTGTGTCTGTCTGTCTGTCTGTCTGTCTATTTGTTGCCTGTGGAAGTCAAAAGATTTAGGCTTCCTATTCAACCCA
>NW_008402431.1:0-249 GCF_000622305.1 Nannospalax galili
AAAAAAAGTTATTTTTAGTCTTTTTGAGACAGGGTCTCCCTGTAGCCCCCAGTTGGCCTGGAACTCACTATATAGATCAGGGTGGCCTTGAACTCACAGAGATATGCCTGCCTCTGCCTCTGCCTCTGCTGGAACTAAAGGCATGCGCTACCATGCCCGCCTATAAATAAAATATACAAAATTTTCTAGGAAGCAAAAGAGAAATGACTTGGCTAACTATGACTAATTTCTATTCAAGGAAAAAAAAAA
>NW_008402432.1:0-249 GCF_000622305.1 Nannospalax galili
CAGGTGCCAAGACCATCTTTACGCAGAGGGGGCAGCTGACACGACCATCTGTACGTCATAGGGAAAGTGACACCACCATCTGCACATCAGAAGGGGCAGGTTACACGACCATTTGCACGTCAGAGGGGGCAGGTGTCATGACCATCTTTATGACAGAGAGGGCAAGTGACAAGACCATCTTCACGTCAGATGGGGCACGTGATGCAACCATGTGAACGTCAGAGTAGGCAGGTGACACGACCATGTGCA
>NW_008402433.1:0-250 GCF_000622305.1 Nannospalax galili
GGCGCGGGGAGGCAGCGGGGCGGAGGGCGTCGCGCCGCCCAGCCGGGCCCCCGCCCCCACCCACCCGCCGCCCGCACCCCGGGGCCGCCGAGCCGTTACCTTTCTCCTCTCTCCACACCTTTTTCTTCTTGTTGCTGGGGTACATGCTGCCGTGGGGGTGGCTGGCTTTAAGCTGCAAGTTCCCCAGGCTCACGGGCAAACGGTGTGTGGAGTGGAAGGGATAGCAGGGCACTCGGAAGGGAAAAGTGAC
>NW_008402434.1:0-250 GCF_000622305.1 Nannospalax galili
CTGAAACTTTGAGAAGAAACATTGGCAATAACTTACAAGACATAGGTATATGAAAGGACTTTCTATATCAGACATCAGTTGCTCAGGAATTAAGGTCAAAAATCACCAAGTGGAAACTCACTAAACCAAAAAGCTTCTGTATAGAGAAAGAGACAACCAAGGGAGTGAAGAGAAAATCCATAGAATGGGAGAGAATCTTCACCAGAATCACATCTGACAGAGGTTTAACATCTGTAAATATGTAAAGAAT
>NW_008402435.1:0-250 GCF_000622305.1 Nannospalax galili
GATTCTATCCCACTATATCGGCCCTTAAAGGGTGCTTTGGGGGACCCATTCCCACTCAGGAGAGGGAGGCTAGGGATGGAGATGCCCTCCCTCTCCTTGAGGAAGAGGCGGAGATTAAAAATCAGGAAGACTAGGCCCTGTTTGATGAGGAGAGGAGCAAGGCTGGGGCACGAAAAAAACAAGTTGAGGCTGTGGCAGACGACCTCAAGGCTCAACTGTCCCTAGAGGTGGAAGAGGCCAAGCAGGGGAA
>NW_008402436.1:0-249 GCF_000622305.1 Nannospalax galili
CCAGGATCCACACGGTTCTGGAGAGAACTGACTCCTGTAAGTTGTTCTCTGGCATCTGTATGTGTACTGTGACCCCCACTCGCCCATACACCACACACACAGAATAAAAATAAATAATAAATAAATAAATAAATGTAAAGTTAAGGTTGGTGGAGCTGGTTCATTATGAAGGTTGGAGAGAAGAATCTTTTTTTGAGGCAGGGTCTCCCAGTAGCCCAAGCTGTCCTGGAACTCACTATGTAGACCAGG
>NW_008402437.1:0-250 GCF_000622305.1 Nannospalax galili
TGGGCACGCTCAGGAGGGTGAATGCAGGAGCAGAAGGGAAGGTCACTCCCTCCTGGGAAGGAAGGAGCTGTCCAGCTACGAAAGTCCTCGGAGCAAACTTGAAACATCACAGAAGCAGTGTCAACAACAGGCCCGGAAAAGGCACACGTGCACAGTCAGTGGGTCCGGAAAAGGCACACGTGCACAGTCAGTGGGTCCAAGCTTCCAGGGTCAGGAGAGGAATGAGAAGACAGAGCTCAGGAGGCTGCCA
>NW_008402438.1:0-249 GCF_000622305.1 Nannospalax galili
GGTGCAATCACACTGTTACAATATGAATTCACAATATTACATTGTGACTTCCCAATGCTCCAATGTGACATCACAATGCTTCACTGTGCCAACACTATGGCCACATGTGCCATCTCAATGCTCTGTGGTGCCATCAAAATATTACAATATAACTTAATTATTCATTGTTACCTCACAATCCACCATGGTGACATCACTGTGTTACAATATGACTGCAAATTGTACCAATGTGCAACTACAATGCTCCAA
>NW_008402439.1:0-250 GCF_000622305.1 Nannospalax galili
GTCCTGGAAGTTTCCCTTCTTGCCCCTAGAAGTAGGCAGCCACAGGGGAGGTGACTCTCCTGGCCATGGGGAGGAGGGTCCTTTGTGTGCGGAGCCTCCTGGGCCCTTCAGCATGTGAATCAGCTGTCTTTTGCTCTGCCTTGTTGCCATCCTGTGGTTTCCTGAGGCTCCTGCAGAGGGACCTTGTCTGCTGTGGACTTATCGTGTGACCTGCACCTTGGCAGTTTGCCCTCCATCATGTTTGCTTTTC
>NW_008402440.1:0-250 GCF_000622305.1 Nannospalax galili
AGCTCCCTGCACTCAAGTAACTGTGTGAACCCATTCACCTTCCCTCCCTGTTACGGGACAAGGAGACTGAAGGTCCAATTTTCGGTACTGGCCTTCTGGACGCTTTGCCCAGCTTGGGGGCCTTGATCCCGCCCTTGCTATGGCCTCTGTTTTCGCCTTTCCCTCTCCAGTGGCCTCTGACCAGGAGTTGCTCAAGGCGTGAAGCTGTGCTTCCCAGACAGCCTTGCATGCACAGGAATTAGGCTCATTT
>NW_008402441.1:0-250 GCF_000622305.1 Nannospalax galili
CAGCATATCTGTGAGGCATTTAAAAATTTTTTGAGTGATGTGGGAGGGCCAGCCTATTGTGGGTGGTGCCATCCTTGGGCAGGTGGACCTGGGTTTTATAATAAGGCAGGCTGAGGGCTGGAGAAAAGGCTCAGCAGTTAAGAGTGCTGACTGCTGTTGCAGAGGATCCGAATTTGGTTCTCAGCAGCCATATGATGGCTTACAATGGTCAGTAACTCCAGTTTCTGGGGATCCATTGCCCTCTTCTGGC
>NW_008402442.1:0-250 GCF_000622305.1 Nannospalax galili
TACATTTGTGTGCAGGCATGCACATGCAAACATGCACACATGTAGAGGACAGCTTGGAGTTGGTTCTCTTCTTTCACCATGTGGGCCTGGGGATGGAACTTAAGTCATCAGACTTGGTGGCAAGAACTTATCTGCTGAACCATCTTACTGGCCCGGTTTTGAAAGATAGAAATTATATTACTTCCATTTAAAAATAGGGCAGAATGACTTGAGGAGGTTAAATGGCTTATCTGTGCTGTACAGGACTTCT
>NW_008402443.1:0-250 GCF_000622305.1 Nannospalax galili
TATTTATTTACTATGTATGTGTGTGATTGTCTGGAATCAGAGGTCAGAGGACAACCTTAGCAGAGTATGCTCTCTTCTTACATCACTTGGTTCACTATGATTGAGCTCTGACCATCAGACTTGGTGGCAGGCACCTCAACCCTCTGGGTCAGCTCCCTAGCCTTTTTTTAACCTAAAGAAAATTTGTTTGTTTTTGTGTGTGAATGTGCTCCTGTGTTTATGTTCGTGTGTGTATGTGTGTGTGTGTGTG
>NW_008402444.1:0-249 GCF_000622305.1 Nannospalax galili
GTGGTCCAATAGAATGCATGGAATTATTTCAATTTTTTTGTATTTGTTAAGGTTCGTTTTGTGGCCCAGTATATGGTCAATTTTTGAAAAAGTTCCATGAGGTCCTGAGTAGAAAATGTACTCTTTGGTGTTTGGGTGGAATATTCAAAAGATGCCTGTAAGGTCCATTTGATGTATGGTATCATTTAATTCAGATGGCTCTCTGTTTATTGTTTGTCCAGTTGACCTGTCTAATGGAGACAGTGGGGT
>NW_008402445.1:0-249 GCF_000622305.1 Nannospalax galili
ATCCAAACTACCATACACATCTACACCGAACCATAGATGGTGCTATACTTAGAGGTGGTTATAAACTAACAGTGATCAAAGCCCTTCTTGTTGCCAGGCATGGTGGCACATGTCCTTAATCCCAGAACTCAAGAGACAGAGGCAGGTTCTATGAGTTTGAGGCCAGCCTGGTCTACATAGTGAGTTCAAGGCTAGGCTAGGCTACATATTGAGACCCTGTTTCAGAAAACAAAAAAAAAATTTTTTTTT
>NW_008402446.1:0-250 GCF_000622305.1 Nannospalax galili
CTGGAGAAGAGTAACAGAAAAGTAATGGAAAACCTTTTGGTGCCTGGTAATAGGAGAGATCAAACATCAAGGCCTGAATATCCAGGACCACATGTGGAATGAGGACCACAGCTGGGCCTCAGAGGAAGTGGAGGTCTATTCCAGAGAATCAGTCCTTCTAACACTAGAGTCTACAAATAACAGAGGCCTCCCCTGTCCTCAGCATAAGAGGCAAAGCCTCTGCCATGCACAACCTGGGACCTGGGGGTGG
>NW_008402447.1:0-250 GCF_000622305.1 Nannospalax galili
CAAAAGTCCTATATGCTAAGGGTACTGAAAGACTTGTGTCTGTTCCTTTATCTTCATTGTAACCCACACGTATTTGGAACATCCCCCTCCTTATTTCCAACAATTTTACTAAGAAAACTTCTCCAACTTTCTCAGAGAATAAAAGTACACAAGTTCCGTGAGCCTTAGGTGTAGAGGTTGCATTGTAGTTGTGTTGCTTAGGTCTGGGCAATTCATAGACAATGTCTGCGTGTAATCAGTTGTGGTACCT
>NW_008402448.1:0-250 GCF_000622305.1 Nannospalax galili
CCTAAAACACAGGGAAAATAACTAAATTTTATACTCTTAGAAGCAGATACAGAAACTTAAATCTTATTTGCAATAAGAAGGCAGTCACTTATATAAGATCCTGACTATTCTGAAAACAGAAATAACAAAAAAAACACATTTGAAAAGGCACTTATCAACTCTAATTAGCATGTCTATACCCACTAGATATGAAAATAATAAACTGTTCCATATGCGTAGCATGACACAATTCAATAACATCCACAGTGGT
>NW_008402449.1:0-250 GCF_000622305.1 Nannospalax galili
TTTTTTTTTTTTTAAGGTCTGAAGAGGTAAGAATGGCATTCTGTGGTGGTTCTTACACTTACACATCTGATTTTATTCTAATAATGATGCTTACTTTAGATTTTATTCCTTTCCTATATTTCCCTCTTTGGGTTTTGGACACAACGTGCTATTATGTAGTCTAGCTGATGTTTAACTTACAATCTTCCTGCCTTAGCCACCTGATCGTGGGGCTAACAGACTTGAGCCACCATGCCTGGCTAGATTTTTT
>NW_008402450.1:0-250 GCF_000622305.1 Nannospalax galili
GGTGCAAGTAGTCTTGAGTCCATCTGGGAAAAGGGCAGGACACTTGCCAGGCTGGGACTTGTTCCAGCTCTTTCCTGCTTGCTGATGAACAACCCCTCCTCCAGGTCCATTGCCTCTACTCCTGAGCACATGGTGTTTATCTGGAAGTGCTGTGGGGAGTCTGCCCTTCCTGCCTGAGTAGTGCAAACACAAGCCTGTGGCTGGTGCCCAGCTGTTGCTCAGGACTTTGGTACTGAAGACTCCTAAGACA
>NW_008402451.1:0-245 GCF_000622305.1 Nannospalax galili
TATAGTACCTGAGTCAGGAATACAGGGAAATAGGAAATGCAGAAACTACCACTACAAGTTGGGTGACAAGAGAGGGGCTCAGTCAATATATTTGGATCCAATATATGGAACGGGAGCTGGGGATGGTGGCATACATCTGTAATCCTAGCATTCAAGAATCTGAGACAGAAGGATCATGAGTTCCAGGCCAGCTTAAGCTATACTGTAATACTCTTTACAAAAAAAAAAAAAAAAAAAAAAAAAAT
>NW_008402452.1:0-250 GCF_000622305.1 Nannospalax galili
GAATTATATATGAGTGAGAAAAATTGATCCCAAATCCCATCAGCAAAGACCATGTTGCTCCTCAAACAGGCTGTTCTTGCCATCTCTGGGTTCTGCACAGGCTGGTCCCTCTGCCTCTCACTCTAACACTTCCTTTCTCATTTTAATTTTATTTTATTTTATTTTATTTTATTTTTATGTGTATGAGTGTATTGCCTGCCATGTATGTGAGTGCACCCGTGTAGTGCAATGCTGCGGAGGTCAGAAGAGG
>NW_008402453.1:0-250 GCF_000622305.1 Nannospalax galili
AGAGACTGAAGTTAAACCTTTGCTTTATGGGCACAATTGATGTTGGTTAGCTGGGGCTGAAAAGTCAGCTGCAATTAAAAAGAGACCAGCATCACTTTGGAAAAGTCTTCTGGAAAGTATTTCCTCAGGGTCAGCACAGGATCTGGGATCCAGAGGGGTTATGAGACTCCGTCTCAAGCTGGACATAGAACTTGGTAAGGTGTAAGAGTCTCCTGCATGGTTCTGGTGTTGAAAGAGTGAAGGGATCACA
>NW_008402454.1:0-250 GCF_000622305.1 Nannospalax galili
CTTTCACAGCTTGGGGTGGGACTCAGCATGAGCTGGATGAGATAACTTGCTTCTGACAGTTTAAGACTATAACCCTAATTCTCTGCTGTGCAGAAGGATAAATATAAATACAGTAAAAGATGCAGTTGCTCTTTGGGGGTTATTTTTTTCCATTAGTAAATAACTACTCAGGAGAAAGTTAAGTGACAAACTGGGAAATGTAAGGATAATAGGATATTGTGGACATGTGAGTTTTCTTTCCTGAAACCTA
>NW_008402455.1:0-250 GCF_000622305.1 Nannospalax galili
TAGGGAGTGCTTTCACCTGACTATAGTGACTGTAAAATCCCACAGCTGGTGGTCTATGGGCTGCAGATCTTGGGTGTTGGTCGTGTAGGGGCATCCAAGTCTGAGGGCCTCAGACCCAAGGAAGCCAATGGTATGACTGGCTGTTGGTGTGAGTCATGCATCTGAGAGTCCTGGGTCTTAGGGGTTTGAGGGATATGCTAATTCTCCTGTATTTGTTCTGGGTTTCTAGATAATTAGATGGTACCTCTCC
>NW_008402456.1:0-250 GCF_000622305.1 Nannospalax galili
GTCGGGGGAGGGTGGAGCAGAATTCAACATGTTCTTCTGACCTCTGTGGGCACTGCAGGACACAGGTGCACTTATATGCAGATTCATACACTCATACACATAAAGTAAAAATAATAAAATGAAAAGAAAAAAAAAGAAAAAGAGTTCCCAGCAGGCCAAGGCTATATAGTGAGACACTATTTCAAAAACAATCAAACAAGCTGGGCATGGTGGCCCACGCCTATAGTCCCAGCACTTGGGAGGCAGAGGC
>NW_008402457.1:0-250 GCF_000622305.1 Nannospalax galili
CCTAATAAAGATGGCTCCAAATATAAGAGGACCCTCCATGCTTTTCCCATCTCACGGAGTAAAGCCCTACAGACAACCAACGCTGAATATACCTCCCCACAAGACGAAGAGGGTTCTGCCTTGCATAAAGACGAGTCTGACCAAGAGGATGATAATAATAAAAATTAAAAATGCCTTAAGCTAAATGAATCATTTGGGAAAAAGTATAGACGCCTTAGCCTTAAACATTTGAAAGAATTAAAAACAGCTG
>NW_008402458.1:0-250 GCF_000622305.1 Nannospalax galili
CATGATCATCTCAACAGGTACAGAAAAAGCCTTTGACAAAATCCAACATGCGTTTATGATAAAAGTCCTAGAGGGACTGAACAGGTGGTAACAGACCTCAGCATAATTAAAGCTCTATGCAACAAACCCTCAATCAATCCCATTCTAAGTAGAAAACCTGGAAGCCTTCCAATTAAAATCAGGACACAGACAATATAGCCCACTGCCCCCATGCCTTTTCAATAGAGCACTTGAAACTCTTGCTAGACCA
>NW_008402459.1:0-249 GCF_000622305.1 Nannospalax galili
CCTGCCTCTGCCTCCCAAGTGCTGGGATTAAAAGCGTGTGACACCATGCCCGGCATCATATAAGTTTTTAAAGTACTCCCTTATAATGTTTTGGTCTTTATTGTGTCTGTTGTGACGTTTCCCCCTTCATCTCTGATTTTGTGGATTTGGAGGTGCTCTTTATTTCTTTTGGTTAACTGGGCTAAGGGTTTGTCAATGCTGTTTATCTTTTCAAAGAACCAGCTCTTGGATTCATTGATTCTTTGTATT
>NW_008402460.1:0-250 GCF_000622305.1 Nannospalax galili
CACGATGCTCCAATATGTCTTCTAAATGCTCTATTTTGACATCACAATCCTTGGTGTAACATCACAGTGCAACAATGTGTCATCACAATGCTCCAATGTCTCATTACCATGCTCAATGTACCATCACAATGCAAGAATGTGTCATCATAATGTTCCAATATGTCTTCTAAATGCTCCATTTTGACATCTCTATCCGAAATGTGCCATAAAAAAGCAACAATGAGTCATCACAATGCTCAATGATCCTTCA
>NW_008402461.1:0-250 GCF_000622305.1 Nannospalax galili
ATTCTTATATTTTGTTCAACATTACGTATGCTTAATTTAGAGCTTATTAGGGCATTGCCAGTTTTGCTCATTATCTCCTCTACAAAATGAATGTGTTTCTTAGGCAAGTAGTTAGCATGAAGCAACAATGACTGAAATTTTGTAATCAAGCAAGGTTTTCGGTTGTATTTACCACTGGGGGTGGGGAGAGAAGTAAGCACGAACATTGAACATTGCCTTCTTTGAGTCTTGAGGAGGTACTTACAACAAT
>NW_008402462.1:0-250 GCF_000622305.1 Nannospalax galili
ATTGTCCTAAACCAACATAATTTCTAACTGTATTCTAAATATTTATCCTTATACCCATGGATAAGTGTTACTCTCACCCCTCACCAAAGATGTTTCTGACAGCACATGGAGGTTATTACAGAGATCAATAAACAGTCAAAATAAAGAGAACAAGTGTCTGTGGGTTGCCCAGCACCAACTGGTACATCTATAATGTAACCCTACACCTAAGGCTTGGACAACATTGCGGAAGAGAGAGAGGAAAGACTAT
>NW_008402463.1:0-250 GCF_000622305.1 Nannospalax galili
GGAATCACATAAGGAGATTTAACCTGAGGAGAAGCAACACTTGTGCATTTAGGATTGTGACCCTTCCTTAGAAGCCCCCTTTCCCTGCTCAGTTCCCAGGAGCCAACTAACTTGCAGTTGAGTTTGGGCTGGATGCTGACAAGTGGCGATGGTTCACAGGGTCTCGGTTTGACTCAGACTCACAGCCCCGCACCCCATATTTTTCTTTCATGTGGATGGAACAAATTTTGGCTTATTACATAGTGGTACC
>NW_008402464.1:0-250 GCF_000622305.1 Nannospalax galili
CCAGCTCCTCCATCCTCTGTGACACGTGCTAGAGCCTGACCAAGGCCTGAGACATGAACCACCGTGTGAGGCAGAGGCTGCAGGTCGCAAGGTTGCAAGGCTCCCTAGGGAGACCAGGCACCGAGTCAGATTGGCCACCGGGGCAAATGGCACCAGCAGGCAACATGTGGCTGAGCTGCCCCCTTGCAGGACCTGACAACCTGAGGTGGTGCATCAGAGACGCCCAAGTGTGGGCAGAGTCTCCGTCCTG
>NW_008402465.1:0-250 GCF_000622305.1 Nannospalax galili
TCCTCCATACGCACCCCTTGAATTCGTGGTAAAGTTCCACCCACTGTATCTGCCTTCTGTGGAGATGGGGTCTTATCAGAGGTAGTTAAGCTAAACTGAGGGCTTTGGGTAGCATAGCATGGCAGATTAGTGTGTTCTGAGAGAGGAGAAGAGAGGCGTGGACACACACAGAGGGCCAACCACAGAAGACACAGACAGTGATGACCTCTACAGGTCAGGAGGTCTAGGAAGGAACGTGCCCTGTAGACAC
>NW_008402466.1:0-250 GCF_000622305.1 Nannospalax galili
CTATTTTAAAAGTTTCAACAATTATTATATTTTAAATATAACTCAAGTGATGATACTGATTTTATCATTTTGTTATAAGTGTAATTAAATTTAACTCAGTTAAATATAACTCAAGTGATGATACTGATTTTTATTACCATTTTGTTATAAGACAAATGTAATTAAATTTTTCCTTATTTTTGATCCGTTTGTATAATGCATATAAATAGGATCATATCTAACCCCCTTCTGCCTCCAGATCCCCCATATC
>NW_008402467.1:0-250 GCF_000622305.1 Nannospalax galili
GGCATTATTTGCTCATAACATATCTTTGTGATACAAAAGATAAAGAACAGCCCTAAAAATATTTAAAGAGGTACTGCAAAATAGGCCTTTACCTATGGCATATCAATTTCCCATGAGCACATAGATGACCTTACTAACCTTTAACTGTTTTTGGTGAATTTCTAAGAATTATAAATAGTAATGATATATAAAGACTTTGTATTCTGCTTTCCCATTTCATTTAAACATCACATCTCAAAAATCATACTTT
>NW_008402468.1:0-250 GCF_000622305.1 Nannospalax galili
GAGGCGCAGAAGTTGGTGGTGTTCAGAGATGCCTGGGGGTGTGGAGAGGCCATAGGGAGCTCCTGATCCCACTCTGAGGATGAAGGTGCAGGTTCCTGGATTCTTGGCACTCCTAAGTGTTGAGAACACCCTCCCAATTCAGACACCTACCAGAAATGTCAGCTTAGCAACACCTGACCAGGGGAAGTCGCAGAGCAGCTGTGGAGCACGGCCCACCTCCTGTAAGACAGCAGGACTGACTACTGTGGAG
>NW_008402469.1:0-250 GCF_000622305.1 Nannospalax galili
ATCAAGGCTAGCCTGGTTTATGTAGAGATTTTCGGGGCAAGCTGAGGGTACGGGAAGATCCTGTCTCAAAAAATACATAAAGAATAAATAGGAAAAATTAGCAATTTACAGGCTTGTATGCGTGAAGTTTCTATGAATAAACACATTTTCAAACACTGATATCAATAGCAGAGGCAGACAGGAGTGGGAGTGTTCAATGTAATCGTGGCCTATTCCTTCATTTATTCTTAAACATACATACAGAAGATGA
>NW_008402470.1:0-250 GCF_000622305.1 Nannospalax galili
AGCCAATGATTTATTGCAACTTAAATGGAAATGAAATTACCATCAAACCATGAAAACTTCTTATAATTTTTCTTTCAAAATTCTAAAAAGAATATGATGCAAATAATTAAACATATTACTCCTGCTGTTTTTCATTTTAAAAACATTAATGTTCGGTGTATAGCTCAGTGCCAGACCACCATTTAAACATAAAAATGGAAGTTAGTAAAACTCATAGGAAGCAAGACAGAGGAGAATGAAAGAGAGAGAA
>NW_008402471.1:0-250 GCF_000622305.1 Nannospalax galili
TACTGAGATCAGCAACTGCTGGTCATAGGAAGAACCAGCAGCCAGCACCAGTGGAGTGTGGGAGGCAATAACAGCAGGCGGACAGGGTCAACAAGCTCTTCCTCTGGAGGTGTGGTCAGCAGACTTCCTCATTTCATAGCACACAGAATATAGACATCACTAAAGTTTTCAAGAAGTTTATTATATTCGAATTTTGTTCACTAACTATAAGTTAAAGTTAAGTTAAAATTGATGCAACAAACCTTACCAA
>NW_008402472.1:0-250 GCF_000622305.1 Nannospalax galili
GATCCATCCATCCCACTGAGCACAAGATCCTGTTAGGGATGAGTATGGTGGAATTTTTGCTCTTAAGAAGCCCCCATCAGGAACAAAGAGGGTCTTAAGCATCAAGACCATTCTGTGTAGTTGTGCAGGTTGAGCACTGCACGAAGGTCACAATGGAGCCGGTACTTGTTTATCTGAATTCCAGCACATGGCTATCTGTCTGGAGAGAGAGAAGCACAGAAACACCAGGGCTAAGTGGCATTCCTGTTTC
>NW_008402473.1:0-250 GCF_000622305.1 Nannospalax galili
GATCATTGTGTTGGGCAGTGGTGGGAAACTTCACAGGTGGGGGAAGCAGGTCACTGAGGGAAGCCCCTTGAAAAGGATGGCTTAGTTTTGCTGTTGCTGTGCTAAAACACTGAGAAAATTCTATTCAAAGGAGAAAGAGTTTGTTTAGTCTGATAGTTCAAGGGCACAGTTCATCCCTAAGAAGGAAGGCTGGGCCACATGGACCTGATGCAGCTGGTCACGTTGCATCCCAGGTCAGGAAGCAGACAGA
>NW_008402474.1:0-250 GCF_000622305.1 Nannospalax galili
CTCATTAGGATTTGAGAAACTAGCTCTTGATCCTAAAAAGACCCATCAAAAGCCAGAACTTTACAGCTGGACAGAAGACACCTGCAGGGGGCCTGATAAGTGTGCACAGGCAGGCCCTCTACTCCTTCCTATGCCACCTGTCTTCATGCGAAGAAATGCCTGCTGGGGAACAGGCTAGGAGTGGGTTTTGGTGCTTATGCACTCAGTCGGGACACAGATTCAAGGGAAGAGCTGACCTGCCAGGCCTTGC
>NW_008402475.1:0-250 GCF_000622305.1 Nannospalax galili
CTTCCAGCCCTGTGTCTAGGTCCCACTCTGAGAAGCTGGGATAGGTTCAAGCTTAGAGGGGTTACACACCTGGGCCACATGGCTACAGCCCTGGGGGCTTCCATGGACTCACCCTTGGGGAAAGATGGGGGTCATCCTCAGAGGACAGTCAAGGGCAGTGCCTACCTCCACACACAGCACCTCCACAGTCACAGCCACGCTGAGGTCTCCCATCTGGTACCTCAAACCTCAGTAGGATCTGAGTGACAAT
>NW_008402476.1:0-250 GCF_000622305.1 Nannospalax galili
TTTAAACACCTCGCCCAGGTTGCCCTGTCCCTGAGACAGTGGTTCCTTTTTAAGTCAAAATACTATGATAAATGCACTGAGAAAGCAGCAATAAATGCTGAAGCTAATGTTGATGTGACAGGAGACATGCTTATGGGTGAGGTCAATATGCTAATGCCAAGGCACAAAAGGTGCCTTGCTCACAGGCAGGCTCTATTCTTTCACCTCAAGTCCCAAGACTAGCTTCTCAAACCAGATTAACCTACCACCC
>NW_008402477.1:0-250 GCF_000622305.1 Nannospalax galili
ATCAGAAGAGTACTGAAAACTGACAAAGCCTAAAAGAGTGACATATTTGACTGAGTAAAAACTAATGGTCCAAGGGAATCCCTGAGACAGTGTGTCTCTGAAGGTGGGGGCACCAGTCAGCAACATCCACAAGTGGCCTCTCAACACACATGACACTCTTGCCTGAGTGAGAGAAGGCAGACAGCAGTGGATGCCTTCCTCTCCTACCAGCCACCTGGGAGACAGACCTGAGCCCTGCCTCTCCTGCATG
>NW_008402478.1:0-250 GCF_000622305.1 Nannospalax galili
TTCTGCTTTTCCTCGTTGCTGCCCGGATTGCCTCACGACTGATCCCACCGTTCTCTCCGTCTGACCCTCGTTGGGTCCCTCCAGCTGATTTCTCCGGTGAGTGGCCCATTTCTGTTCTCTGTCCTTTGTCCTGGGTCTGGTGAGTGGCTGAGGCCTTCTCTCCCTTCTCCTGTCTGTCCGTCTATAGGGCACATACACTGTAAATTGGTTCACCCGGCGTCTCCACATAAGGACTGACCATCCAGGAGAC
>NW_008402479.1:0-250 GCF_000622305.1 Nannospalax galili
CAGACTAAGGAAGTAATGCCAGATCTCCACAATGGGAGTCTAGATTTTTTCCCTGTTTCTAAAGGGGATTACTTTGAGTTTTAACTTCTTGTATATTTACTGGTTTTTAAAGATGACTTTTAAGTTTTTTGCATTGTTTAAAATGTTTACAGATTTAAAAATAATTTAAAAATTATTTTTAGGTTTTAACATTTTTTATATAACATCTTTACCTAATAGTTTTAAAGGAATTATTTGGATTTTAACATCT
>NW_008402480.1:0-250 GCF_000622305.1 Nannospalax galili
TGAGAGTTCAGTGCTGAGCATTTGATTTTAACCATGTTAACTGCTTTCTGACCCAAAACAAAGAAACAAATCAATATTCTTCAAAAGAACACAACAGAGTCTTTACATTGTATCACTTCCGATACCCAGAATAAAAATACAAACTTCGTAGGTATGTGAAGATTGTTATGGACCCTGGGGCTACTGAGGAAAGACCACCAGACTCATTTCAGATCGAGATAAAAGATTTTATTCAAGCTAGCTTAGACTG
>NW_008402481.1:0-250 GCF_000622305.1 Nannospalax galili
GTTCTTTATATAACCCTCCCTCCCTCTCCCATTTAAATAGCTCCATTTTTATCCATTTCTCCCTTAGTAACACCTGTCTCCTACAGTTCTCTCAGGTTCTTTCTTTCCCTTTACTTCCCTGGCTTATTTTCATTACTCTGTTCCTGTAGTTATGTCTGGATACATACTTATAAGGATTTAGTGCTAGGATCCACATATGAGGGAAAGCATACATCGTTTCTTTTTCAGAGTCTGTGTTACTTCACTTAGT
>NW_008402482.1:0-250 GCF_000622305.1 Nannospalax galili
TCACTGAATGGGAACAGCTGGGAGTACAGAGCAGGGCTCCTCTGCCAGCGCTGGATCAGGACTGGGCTGGTTTTTATGAGCTGAGGGAGGCCCTATTTCCATGTCTTCTTGTTACATCATGAGCTCTAGGGGTGGGGGCTCAGAGGAAATGGTAGATAATGAAGATGCCAGAGATGATGTCAAGGAGCAAGCTGATAATTAGAGACTCAGTCAATGAATTATTTATTGTTTGTGGGATGCATCTCAGTTA
>NW_008402483.1:0-250 GCF_000622305.1 Nannospalax galili
TCAGCTACATGATTTTCCCTTCAAGTTCTGGGAGGCAACCAAGGACAATTTCAATAGTCTACTGTGGGAAGGGTCTCTAGGACTACTCTGATAAACAACTCATGGTGAGATTTCCCACATCCAGCACTGAGAGTTTGTTAGTCTATGGCTATATATATTAGTATATATAATATGCATTTTGAAATAATACATATTCAAAATACATATTATATATATATTAAGCGTATATATTTTGAAATAAACTTTAGAA
>NW_008402484.1:0-248 GCF_000622305.1 Nannospalax galili
GTGTGTGTGTGTGTGTGTGTGTGTGTGTGTGTGTGTATGTGTCTGTATGTATATATGTGTGTGTATATATGTGTGTATATGTGCCTGTGTGTATGTGTGTGTCTGTGTATATGTGTCTGTATTTATATATGTGTGTGTATATATGTGTGTATGTGTTTCGGTGTGTATGTATGTGTGTGTCTGTGTATATGTCTGTGTGTATGTATGTGTGTGTCTGTGTGTCTGTATGTATGTGTGTGTCTGTGTGT
>NW_008402485.1:0-250 GCF_000622305.1 Nannospalax galili
ATGTGGAGCAGTGACATGCAGTGGATGAGCCCCTCCAGATGCCCCTCTCCTGCTCCTGCACCTGAGTGGGTGGGGCGTGGTGGCCCTGGAGCAGGCAACTAGCTAGGAGGTCCTCTGTGGGGAGCATTTCCTGCCTGTCTGTCAGGCACGGTGCTTGGCTGTCTTCAGTCCGTAGGTGTCACACTGTGACTGATGGGCGACTGATGGGCATACCTTCTTCTGACGCCCTAGGGTGCAGCAAAGACACAGT
>NW_008402486.1:0-250 GCF_000622305.1 Nannospalax galili
TATGGGTCTATTTCTGTGCCAGTACCATGTTGTTTTGATGACTGTAGCTCTGTATTACAGCTTAAAATCTGGTATAGTTATCCCCCTGGCACTGGTCTTAGTGCTCAGGGTTGCTTTGGCTATCTGAGATCTTTTGTGCTCCTGTATGAATCTTAGGATGGTTTTTTCAAATTCTGTGAAAAATTTCCTGGGGATTTTCATTGGCATTGCATTGAATCTATGAATTACTTTTGGTAGGATGGTCATTTTC
>NW_008402487.1:0-249 GCF_000622305.1 Nannospalax galili
TGTTCATGATTTCAAGCAGCTAACTCTGGTAATCATTTGTTACCCCATGACAGCTAACTTAATGCAAGTTGTTCTCTTTCCTGTTGGCATTGACCCACATCAGGCCAGGCTGTTTCGATCCTTGATAATCTTGCTTTTTCTTCTAGCTCACATTGCTCTCTCAACTATCTTTATTTATTTATTTATTTATTTATTTAGTCTTTTTTTGTCTTTTTGAGATAGGATCTCCCTGTAGCCCCAGCTGTCCTG
>NW_008402488.1:0-250 GCF_000622305.1 Nannospalax galili
TATTTCCTTCTGGTTTTTCATGAAGTCTAAGCATTATTTGTTTTACTTCTTGCTTCCCCTGTATAACCCTCCCAACTCCCTCCAAAGTTAAAGTACCCCCTTATCTCAATTCCCACCTTATTAACACCTGTCTACTTCTATGCTCCTCTCTAGAGCCCCTTCTTTCCCTTCACCTCCGTGGTTCCTTTCCATTTCCTGGCTCCTTCAGTTCTATGAGGATATAGCTCACATCTAAGGGTTTGGAGCTAAG
>NW_008402489.1:0-250 GCF_000622305.1 Nannospalax galili
TTATTTGTGAGAATATAAACTCTATACTATATGTTCTTGAGCTCTGATCTGTGATTCAAGAATACTTTTGGAATGCTAGTAAAATTAAAGGTACCACCAAAACAAGTTGATCTTATAAAGCCCTCTAAAAGTTAACAGGGACTAGCCCATCTATGCTTTGCTGTTAACTGGCGTGCATGTCAGTAGAACATGTGAAATAATCACATGACTTTATTACATTGGACAAGGTCTTTATCAGAAGAATTATATA
>NW_008402490.1:0-250 GCF_000622305.1 Nannospalax galili
TTTTTTTAAGCATTCAAACTTGTTTTGATATAAAAATTCCCATCATGACAAATAATAATGAAATTTCCGTCTGCTGATTCAGTTAGCCTGTGTAGTTGTTCTGTTCCACCTTATCCTGTCAGCCTCCAGTCTGCAGCTGTGACTGTAGTATTTTCCCTGAGTATGGTTACACTGAGAAGATTCCTCCCTGCCCCTCCATAGTAAAGGAAATTACTCCTATTCAGGTTAAATGGTTAGCATTTTTTTTTGG
>NW_008402491.1:0-250 GCF_000622305.1 Nannospalax galili
AACAAATTTTAAAAAACGTATTATATTTGAGGAAAGGTGCTTTTAAAATGCTACCACTGCTATTTGATTAAAAGCTTCTGTAATGATAAGAACACAATTTTCAATCTTGATATAATGATTAAAAATTATTTATTCAAAACATTTTTAAACATTCAATTTACCATTTTTTGTGAGATAGAATTGTTCTTTTATTTTAAGACTTCTAAATGTATCATGTTCCTAAAACAGGAAAATCATGAGTCTTCTAATA
>NW_008402492.1:0-250 GCF_000622305.1 Nannospalax galili
CTTATACAAGCTTACTCTTCCTAAGAAAGGCCAAAGAAAAAAATGTTGAAGCATTACACTTTACTCCCTTGCTGAACTATGCAATGTCAAAAGGACTGATCTTTAAAAAGAATAGTAATCATAGTCTTTCAATAGTCTGCCTGTCAACCCCTTTGCTTACTCTCATCTCCACCAGTCTTCCACACTCTTATTATTATTATTATTTTTAAATTTTATTTATTTTTATTTTATGTGTATGTGTGTATTGCCT
>NW_008402493.1:0-250 GCF_000622305.1 Nannospalax galili
AAACACACATCTGGATTTTATGATCTAAGAGTGTTTCTTTCATGAAAGGATGCACGCTCACAATCTGACAGTAAGATGTTGTTGAACTTCATCCTATTCCCTGTTCTTTACATTTTTAAATATGAAAAAATAACATTCAATGTGATTTTAAAAACTAAACTTTATCAGGTGACCACTTTTAAACTTTCTGACATGTTAGTTATTGTGTAACTTCTTTCTAAATCTCAAATTCAAATAAGTACCAGAGTGC
>NW_008402494.1:0-250 GCF_000622305.1 Nannospalax galili
CCATGACGTCCCAGTGGTCTCTAACACTCAGGGCAGTTCTCTCCCTGAGGGTACATTCAGCATGGCTGCCCCCTCTTCCTCTTCACAATCGACATAAAGCAGTAAGAAGTGAGGAACAGCCAATGAAATTAGGGTCCTGGGAGCAAAGACCTCAGACAATACAAAGACTAAATAGGACAACAGAACTGGAGAGGGAGCTTTCAAACCACACATTTCTAAGAGTCGGTATGGATCGATGTATTTATTTGGG
>NW_008402495.1:0-250 GCF_000622305.1 Nannospalax galili
AACTTCTCTGATGTGGTCTGAGAGCTGCACTAATCTAAGAGTAGAGTGATACGAATTTAGAGGACAGTTTAATATTAGATTCATTCAGCAAAATAATGGTAGTAGGTTCACCTCTGGGGCCTATGAGCTTCCTAACCATGGGTATTTGCAGTACCAGATATGTGTTTCCTCCTGTGGAGTGGGACTTAAATCCAATTAGAAAGCAGTTGGTTACCCCCATAACGTATGTGCCACTCCTGCACCCATGGGC
>NW_008402496.1:0-250 GCF_000622305.1 Nannospalax galili
TGAGCTTCCTGATGCCAGCATTTTTCTTGGGTGGGTCCCATGGCACCCACTGTGCCTTGACTAACCCAGCTTCATTCACACTCCCAGTTCCTAGGCCCCATCTCCCCTCCTAGCCTGGGTACTGGCTCATTTCTTATCTTTGCACCCCAGACCCCTAGGCTGATCTCTTGGCCCAGAGTCCCCACTGCTTCCTGATCCTCTGCATCCAGACCAGCCCAGTTCCTCCCTGCAGTCCCCAGGAGCCCTTGGG
>NW_008402497.1:0-249 GCF_000622305.1 Nannospalax galili
TGTCACCTGCCCGCTCTGACGTGCAGATGGTTGTGTCAGCTGCCCCGTCTGATGTGCATATGGTCGTGTCACTTGCCCACACTGACGTGAAGATGGTCGTGTCACCTGCCATAGCTGATATGCATATGTTCGTGTCACTTGCCCTCTTAGTCATACACATGGTCGTATCACCTCTCCTCTTTGATGTGCACGTGGTGATTTCACCTTCTCTCTCTGCCATAAAGATGGTCGTGTCACCTCCCTCTCTGA
>NW_008402498.1:0-250 GCF_000622305.1 Nannospalax galili
TAACAGCTGTCAGCTTCAATTCCAGGGAAATTTGACACCATCCTCTGACCTTCATGGGCATTGCAGGACATGGGTCTCTTGCATCCATGCAGGTAATACACATACATATACACATAAAACAAAACAATAAAGTCAAAAATAAAAATAAAATCAAAGATCAAAGTGCAACACTGATGAAGAAATATCAAGAAATCCTTACTGTTTTTTACTCTTTATTCATTTACTCAGTTAATACCTGCTGTTTACTTGT
>NW_008402499.1:0-250 GCF_000622305.1 Nannospalax galili
TTCCTCCCCCAAGTTGGTTTTGGTCACAGTGCTTCTTTACAGCCATAAAAAGCAAACTGGGACAGGATCCAGATTCCCTGCCCAGCCTGAGGTCTGCTTTACAGACAAGTTTCAAGAACAAAGGAGTGATTGTGTCAAGCTCAGTCACTTATGCTGAGGTGGAAGGATTGTAGCCTACTCAATCCTTCAAGTCTTTAGCGGGCTGAAGTTAGTGGACAGGGACCAAGAGTTGGCCATTGACAAAAACCTC
>NW_008402500.1:0-250 GCF_000622305.1 Nannospalax galili
ACCAGTGTATTTGAAAAGTGCCTTGATTTATGACTTTCATTGTTGTGTTACTATAAAAACTTCATCAAACTGTTCCATGTTGGTACATGGAATTTGGGGTAACCTGAACCTGTGTTCTTAGGTCACTCATATTTGGCTCCAAAATAAGCTAAGTCTTATCCTCTTTGAGGTGAGAATTGTGTTTTCACACTGACACTACCAAAGCAGAAGCTAAACATGCCCTCAGACAGCACTGTGACAAGGGGACCCT
>NW_008402501.1:0-250 GCF_000622305.1 Nannospalax galili
GGATTAGGGAGCTGAATGTACATGTAGCCATGATTGACCATAAAATTTAAGCTGAGAAACAAAGAGGTGACTAGAGGGACGGGGAGGACAATAACAGGACACAAGATGAATAGACTGTGAATTACAGCTATTGTGGAGTCAGATTATAGGGAGCGAGTTGGAGCGACAGGATAGGCTGGTTATGAAGGTACAGTCTGGGATCTGGGGTCATGTTGAGAGTCTGTGGTATGTGACGAAAACGGTCATTCTG
>NW_008402502.1:0-250 GCF_000622305.1 Nannospalax galili
CAAACGGAAGAGGCCACATGGAATCCGTGAGATAGGTGCTAGCTGCTGCCCAAGTAGAGGGAGGTACCTTGTCCACTGTATCGGCACAGATCAGGCCTGTCGCTACTTTATGCCTTCTTTCCTTATAGAAATGGCATTTGTAAGCTTGTACTTATGACACCTTTTAGCAAAGATCCAAGAATCAGTTGTACAAAACCTCTACCCATCAGGATTGCTCAGCAGCCTCCCTGACCTCATTTCTTCTTTCCAC
>NW_008402503.1:0-250 GCF_000622305.1 Nannospalax galili
AATAAATGGCTCAGGAAGCTAGAACAGTACAAAAGGATTCGTGGAAAGGGTTGAATTTATTTAAGTGTAAATACAAAACTCAACAACTGGGTAAATGGTATAAACCTTGACACATAAAAAATTTAATTTAACCAAAAAATTGAAGACAGAAGAGGTAGAAGTATTTATAGATGAGCTTATTTCTGGGCACAGTGATGGTCGCCTGTAATCTCCACATCTGGGATGTGGAGGCAGGAGGATCCTAAGTATT
>NW_008402504.1:0-250 GCF_000622305.1 Nannospalax galili
CATAAGAATTCTCATCAATGTAATTTATGTAATGTAATTCATACAGAAATACATTTGACTTTTACTTTTTCTTATTTATTTTATCTGTTTTACTCTTGCACATTCAGGCTGAAAGCTGAATTTCTTTGTTAATAATTCCAAACAATAGATTTGATGAATTAATTTGTAGAGTTTTCAAATGTCTTGTCTCTTTGTTTGAGTTGTTTTCCCAAAGTGCCAAGTCATTAAATGTGCCCATGAGTGATACCTG
>NW_008402505.1:0-250 GCF_000622305.1 Nannospalax galili
ATGAGCCCAGCAAAGTTTCAGGATAAACAAAAATCAGTTAATTGTATTTCAGTACACTGGCACTAAAAATTACAAGTTTAAGATTTAAAGTTACAGTTTATAACAGTACCAAAACAATCGCTGCTTAGATATTTTATATGTGTAATCATTTCCAATTCTCATGGTAATACACTTGTAAATTCACTTTTTTTTTTTCACGAGACTGTGTGCATGAGGCAACAGAGTATGATGAGAGATTGAATGGACCCTG
>NW_008402506.1:0-250 GCF_000622305.1 Nannospalax galili
TTTTTTTTTTCTTGTTCTGGCTGACCTAACTGTTCACATGAATGATACCAACAGTCTTGTGAATGAATATTAAGAGCCTTGGATTACTGGTTTTGCTTGCCTTGTCCCCTCCTCGGCCATATACATTGCAGGTGTTCCCTAGATGCCAAGGCCATTGAGCAAGCTTTCCTAGCACCACTGTCTGTCGACCTACCTTGCTTCAGCTCTCTTCTAGTGCTCTGCCTTTGTCTCAGCCCCTCCCCCATCATTT
>NW_008402507.1:0-250 GCF_000622305.1 Nannospalax galili
ATTTCAACAGATTTTTTAACTGCTTATTGCACAAATATGGGCTAGAGAGTTCTAAAAATAGGGACTATACTGTTCTCTATTGTATACTGTAACAAGATACTTATTTGGAAATATTTTATTTATTTTAAATTATTTATTTAATATCCACATGATTGGAAGGAGCATTTCATTATAGCATTAACATATTCAACTGTGGCCACTCTCCGATCACCCTGGGCGCCACCTGCGGCCACTCTTCTGCCAGCTCGGT
>NW_008402508.1:0-250 GCF_000622305.1 Nannospalax galili
GGGAAAGTAGACAGGGACTATTTGGGGAAAGAAAATGGACCATCAGGAGGGGACGGGGAGAACCCCAAAGAACAATACTATACATGTATGGAAATGTCATAACAAATCCATTATTTTATACTAATTTAAAAATAAATGAACGGGAGCTGGTGATATGGCTCAGCGGTTAGGAACACTTGCTACTCTTCCAGAAGACCCAAGTTTGGTTCCCAGCACCAACATGGCAGCTAACAACTGTCCATAACTCCAG
>NW_008402509.1:0-249 GCF_000622305.1 Nannospalax galili
TTGAGGATCTGTTCCTCAGGGGTCACATGGGCTTGGGAGGAGCTCCTGGAGCCTTTGTTTTACCAGTTCCATCTATATGAAGATAACTCAAAGGTCCTTCTTGACTATGTCGGGCTTCATTTGGAAGCATGAATGAGATGTTCCCTCTGAGTTGACCCTCATCTTTGTAGAGTGGACACTGGTTCAAGTCCAATTGGTGGGGTCCCCATGGCCTCCTTGATCAAGAGGACAGGTGATGCACCACAGTTA
>NW_008402510.1:0-249 GCF_000622305.1 Nannospalax galili
TGCCCCCTCTGACGTGCACATGGTCGTATCACCTGCCTCCTCTGATGTGCATATAGACTTGTCACCTGCCCCCTCTGACTGGCAGATTGTGGTGTCACCTGCTCCTCTGACGTGCAGGTCATGTCACCTACCCCCTCTGATGTGCGCATTGTCGTGTCACCTGCCCCCTGTGACATGAAAATGGTCGTGTCACCTGCTCCCTCTGACGTACACATGGTTGTGTCACCTGCCCCCTCTGACGTGCAGATG
>NW_008402511.1:0-250 GCF_000622305.1 Nannospalax galili
TAAATGTTATCAAATTTTTATTTTTTTAACTTTTTTTCTTTTTGGTGTTTTTTGAGACAGGGTCTCTCTGTAGTCCCAGCTTGCACTGAGCTCTTTGTGTAGTCCAGGGTAGTATCAGTCTCACAGAGATCTGCCTGCCTTTACCTCTGGAGTGCTGGGATCAATGGTGTGTGCTACCATGCCCTGCTAATTGCTAAGCATTTCTAATCTCTATCGTATGCTAAGAATCAAACATAGTTTAAAAAAAATG
>NW_008402512.1:0-250 GCF_000622305.1 Nannospalax galili
AACTCATGGAGAATTCATCACCCTGCTGGGGTGGGGCTTTTCAGGGACACAGTTGTTTGGGATTACCCATGCTCCTGTAAGCAACCTCCACCTGAGCTCCTGTAAGAAAGCCCATGAAGCGCATTGGTTCACCACTGAATTGGGGTACTTGGTCTGTCTCTGGGGTTCCATCTGGGGTAAAGAGATGTTTATTCCTATCTCTTCATGGAAAGTTAACACTCACTTTTTTGTGGTGGAACATCTAATCAAA
>NW_008402513.1:0-250 GCF_000622305.1 Nannospalax galili
ACAGACCTGCCAGGACTCTGGTAAGTCAATTCCAGCTCACTGCCTCTCTACCCCATTTTTCTCAACTACCTCCACCCTCCTGCTGGCCTCTCTCACAAGCGGGCTCCAATTCCTTCATCTCAGGAGGACTAGCTAGCCCTCATGGCCAACTTCCCAGCTTTCCAATCAGGCAGACAGACCTGCTTAGTCAGAACTCTGGCCAGTCTACTACCCAGCAAGAACTTGAAATACCCATCAATTTGTCTTCCAT
>NW_008402514.1:0-250 GCF_000622305.1 Nannospalax galili
ACTTCTAAATAAAATAATAATTCTGATGATTATAGCTCAGAGGTGGAGTTCTTGCCTAGCATGTGTGAGGGTCTAGGTGGACTCCCCAGCACTTGAAATACATTGATTCTTGGGTGCCTATTGTTATCTAGAAAAGTTCAAAAATCATATTTCTAATAAAAGTCTATGAGTGTATAGCTAAAGACTACGTAACAAAAAAACAATGCTGGGACTGGAGAGATGGCTCAGTGGTTAAGAACACTGTTCTTGC
>NW_008402515.1:0-250 GCF_000622305.1 Nannospalax galili
GCCCTGAGGCAGCTCTTCTGCCCCACTGGTGCTGGGGCCACTCTTCTGCTTGCTGCCCACTGCCTCCGATTGTCGCTACTTCTGCCTGCCCAGACCCCAGGGCTGGTGAGGAAACTGTGTCAGCTGGGCTGCATTCAGACACAGGACACCAGGTTCATCGACGCAGAGCCAGTTTATTGCAGAAGGGCACAAGCTTATGTAGGGGTGGGGTCCAATCAAGAAGTTACAACTCAGATCTTTGGCAGGGCTG
>NW_008402516.1:0-250 GCF_000622305.1 Nannospalax galili
GCCTTTGTTATGGAGTAGAGCCTTACAGAATATAAAAATATGACTATGGTACTGAGATGCTAATAAGCTTTCTAAGCTCTGGGATGGTTTAGTTGTGGATAGACTAATGTTGGCAGCTGATGAGTAATTGCTCTGCATGTTCTGAACAGAACGGTACAGCACAGAGCTTCATCATTTGTCAGCTTTATTTGTTTAAATGAGAAAAATGCTGACAGTGGTTACTGCTGTAATCTTCTTATTTAGCAGATAC
>NW_008402517.1:0-250 GCF_000622305.1 Nannospalax galili
TGCCTCTGCCTCCCAAGTGCTGGGATCAAAGGCCTGTGCCACCATGCCTGGACTTATTGTTTTTTAATAATATGAAAAGGCCTGTTTTTAGGTTCCTAGCTTGGAGTCTGCTGTTGAAGCTCTTTGTTGATTTATTTTTAGCTCTCCCATTCTATTAAGTGCTACAATTTCTTTTTGTTATGTTTAATAGAGTCTTTACTCTTTGCTTAACTTAAAATTTTGTTATTTTATTTTTCTACCTTTTTGTTAT
>NW_008402518.1:0-250 GCF_000622305.1 Nannospalax galili
CTTCTCTTTCCCATACAATTTCTTCTCTCCTCCTACTCTCTCTTTCTCTCTTTTCCTTACACAACACAGATAAGTTAGAGATTTGACTGTAAATTAGAGAGTGTATATTGTGTCTTTCAATTTATTTATTGTGTAGTTGCTAAGAAAACGTTATTAGCTTCAATTAATACAGCATAATAATCAAAATCAGGAAATCTAGCACTGATACAATTCTATCATCTAATTCACAGTCTACTTTCAAGTTTAGTCA
>NW_008402519.1:0-250 GCF_000622305.1 Nannospalax galili
GTGAATATATTATTATACCAGGATAAAATATCTAAACAATCTCAAAAGTTTTTGCTGGAATTTTCATACTATGATCATTTATATAATATTTTGTTTTCATTTTTGTTTATGAAATTGCTCATTTGTGTTTATAAGCCATCCTATATATTTGCTCTTTTTCTTTTCAATGAATTAAATAAGTTGAGGTCAGTGTTTTAACTCAGATGAATTGAGAGCTTCAGTCCCTGTGTCAGGAAGCCTGAAGAAAAGT
>NW_008402520.1:0-250 GCF_000622305.1 Nannospalax galili
AATGGAATTTAAGAAACCTGGGTAGAAGGCTGGTTGTTTTGCTTTTCGTAACAGAGTTTCACTATGTATCTAAGGCTGGCTTTGAACTCACTATGTAGCTTAGGCTGCCCTTGAACTCTTGATTCTCCTGCTTCAGTCACGCAGTGCTGAGATTACAGGCATGGTCCACTGAAGCCTGGCCCAAGTGGCAGTTCTGGCAATGTGTGGTGGTTTGAATGAGAATGTCCCCCAGAGGCTCCAAGTATTTGAG
>NW_008402521.1:0-250 GCF_000622305.1 Nannospalax galili
ACTCTGACGTGCAGATGGTCGTGTATCCTGCCCCCACACACATGCAGATGGCCTTGTCTCCTACCCGCTCTGACATGCAGATGGTGCAGTCACCTGACCCCTCCGACGTTCAGATGGTCGTGTCACCTGCCACCTCTGATGTGCAGATGGTAGTGTCTCCTGCCCCTCTGAAGTGCTGATGGTCATGTCACCTGCCCCTTCTGACGTGCACATGTTCATGTCACCTGCCCTCTTAGTCGTGCACATGGTC
>NW_008402522.1:0-250 GCF_000622305.1 Nannospalax galili
CCAAAGTGTCATCACAATGTTACAATATGACTTCCCAATATTCCATTGTGCAATCACTATGCTGCAATGGGCCAACACTATCGTCCCATGCGCCATTATATTTCTCAAACGTCCCATCTCAATGTTACAATACGACTTCACAACGTTCCATTGTGCCATCACAATGCTCATTGTGCAATCACTGTGCCTCAGAAAATGCTCCATTGTGTCGTCATCATGCTCAATATGCCAAAACGGTGCTCAATGTCCC
>NW_008402523.1:0-250 GCF_000622305.1 Nannospalax galili
AGAAAGTATGTCCTTTGGTGCTTGGGTGGAATACTTGGTAGATGTCAGTTAAGTCCATTTGATATATGGTATTTTTAGTTCAGATGTCTGTTAACTGTCTGCCCTGTTGACATATCTAATGAAGACAGTGGGGTATGGAAGTCCCCTACTATTAATGAGATGGGATTAACCTGGGTCTTAAATTCCTATAGTATCGTTGTTATGAAGTTGGGTACACCAGAGTTTGTTGAATATATGTTCATGATTGTAA
>NW_008402524.1:0-250 GCF_000622305.1 Nannospalax galili
AAAATTGGCTGTAAATTTTTAGGTTCACAGTTGAATTCATACAGTTATACAGTATTGGAATCAGTATTAACCCTGTAAGACATAATATTGAATGAGGTTTTAACGTTTAAAAGAGATCTCCATTTCATTTTGAAATATACTGTTTCATACAGAAAAACTCACTTTTTTTTTTTAACGTGCAAAAGTTTAATGGTTATATTTCTTTTTTTTTTTACAATTAAAGTTACAGTTTTTACAATATACAAAACGT
>NW_008402525.1:0-250 GCF_000622305.1 Nannospalax galili
GCAAACTTTGTAGTACAATATTAATGTACCATAAATCAACTCTGAAGCTGCCAAATTTGATAGACTGTAAATCTACCTTCCAATGCACAGTTTTGTGGTGGGGGTGGGGTGCTTGATGTGCTTCTAAGTGAGTGAGTCATGATTTCTGAAACAAGCCAGAGCACCTTGAAGCAAAGGGGGTCCCTCTGCCAGGACCCAATGGGGCACAGCCTGCATCGTTCTGGCCTAGTGCAGGAACAAGTCTTTTCCA
>NW_008402526.1:0-250 GCF_000622305.1 Nannospalax galili
GGAAGCAGTACTGGTTCCCCAGGTGTCTGGGGCCCCAAGACAAGGAATGGGCAGGGCCCAGGCTCAGAGGAGAGAAGGACAGGGGAGATAGGGGGGTGAATGGGGCTGGGGGAGTCGAGGGGCAGAGGGAGCGATGGACTTACCCCAAGAGAGGCCTGTGGGTGGGCGAGAGGCCTGTGGTGGGTGGTGCACACCCATGAAAGCAGAGGTAAATGAGTGTGGGGCAAGGCCCAGAAGCAGTGCTCCTGGG
>NW_008402527.1:0-249 GCF_000622305.1 Nannospalax galili
CTTATAGGAGTAAATGTGCAGAAATGGTCACACAGGCATCGTATGCAATATTCAAAATTATTTCAAAGTAAACTGTTTATTTAAATGGTTGATTTGTGACTGTCAATGCTATGAAATCTACTGTTATTTAAGATAACAGATGGGCACATTCATAAAATGTTTAACCCTTCCCAAACCCTTCTGACACTATAATGAAAATTTTGTTTGTTTGTTTTGGTCTTTTTGAGACAGGGTCTCCCTGTAGCCCCA
>NW_008402528.1:0-250 GCF_000622305.1 Nannospalax galili
GATTAAAGGTGTGTGCCACCACGCCCAGCCCTTAGTAATCTCTTGATAACTGTTAGTTCTGATAGCTGACAGAAAGGAGGTGGGGCATAGTGGTTCATGCCTTTAATCCCAGAACTTGGGAGGCAAAAGCAGGTATTTCCCTGTGAGTTCAAGGTCAGCCTGGTCTACATAAAGAAGTTTCAGGCCAGCCAGAGCTACATAGTTGAACCCCTATGTCAAGAACAAAACAAAAACAACAACAAAAAGAGTA
>NW_008402529.1:0-250 GCF_000622305.1 Nannospalax galili
CAGGCTGACCTCTGGCCTCCGCATACATGTATACCCACACACTCATAAACACACATACAAAAACCTGCACATGCACACATAAGCAAAATAATTTTTAAAAAAATTTAAGAGTCTGACATAGTAAAAGAAAGAAAACCCATACTCAAGGTATCAGAACTATGTCTCTATGAACAGGAAGTGCTTTGTCAAGATCTAGAAATTTCTTTTGATCATCAAAATCATGAATGAACACAGATGGCTGAATTTTCCC
>NW_008402530.1:0-250 GCF_000622305.1 Nannospalax galili
AACAGTGCACACACTTTGTAGAAAGAGAAGGGTGGGAAGCAGAGCTGAAATGGAGGGTGGAGGGCTGGGTTCGAGCTGGATCCTTCACCTCAGTGTGTGTAAGAACGAACACAGAGGCTGGAGAGATGGCTTAGTGGTTAAGAGCATTGCCTGCTCTTGCAGGGGACCCAGGTTCGATTCCTAGCACCCACATAACAACTAACAACTGTCCGTAACTCCAGTTCTAGGGGAATCCAACACCACCTTCTGA
>NW_008402531.1:0-249 GCF_000622305.1 Nannospalax galili
ACAGAGATCCACCTGCCTCTGCCTCCTGAGTGCTGGGATTAAAGGCATGAGACACCATACTAGTCGGAACAGCCAGCTCTTGAAAAAATAAAAATAACTAAGAAACAATATAAGAGGTGCTCAATATTTTTCTCTCATCCACTACCACCCCATCCTCTGCTGGCCTCTGTCACTGGCAGGCACTAATTCTTTCACCTCAGATTGCAGGACTAGCTTCCGAAACTACAGATCCTTAAGATCCTCCACAGG
>NW_008402532.1:0-250 GCF_000622305.1 Nannospalax galili
TGCCTTCCTCTGATCATCCTAAAGAAGGAGGTACTTACCCCTTCATGTTCCCCACATCCTGCTGCTGCTAAGCCACCCATGCTCCCTTCTGCCTCTGTGCTCTCTCTTGCTCCTGGAATCACCCGGCTCTACTTCTATTAGACAGGGGGAGTCACCCCCCACTTTGGGATCTCTACCCTTTCCTTCTCCTTCCTTTGCACCCCCCATGACATATATTTCTAGTACCTTGCCTTCTGCTTCTGATCCTGAA
>NW_008402533.1:0-250 GCF_000622305.1 Nannospalax galili
ACACACACACAAATAAAGTGTAATTTTAAAAATTAACATGTTTTTAAACATTTTTTTTTTAAAAGAAAAGGCTAAATTTGGTGGGGTAGTGCATGCCCTTAAATGGGAGGCAGAGGTAGGTGAATCTCCGTGAGATGGAATACAGTCTATATAGTGAGTTCCAGGCCAGCTGGGGTTACAGGGAGACCCTGTGTGATGATTTGAGTGAAAATGTCCCCCATAGGCTCCAAGTATTTGGACATTTTGTCCC
>NW_008402534.1:0-250 GCF_000622305.1 Nannospalax galili
ACCATGCACACGTCAGAGAGGGCAAGTGAAACGACCATGTGCACATCAGAGGGAGCAGGTGGCACGACCATCTGTACGTGAGAGGGGGCAGGTCACACCACCTTGTACACATCAGAGGGGTCCGATGACTCGACCATATACACGTCAGAGCAGGTAGGTGACACGAACATGTGCACGTCAGAGGGGCAGGTGACACAATCATGTGCACGTCACAGGGGGCAGGTGACACGAATATCTGCTCGTCAGAGGG
>NW_008402535.1:0-250 GCF_000622305.1 Nannospalax galili
TGCCTGGTCAAAATTGCTTCTATAGTGAAGCAGCAAAGATGCATCCAGGAGGGGAGAAACGTGTTTCTGTTTTTTTCTACCCTGAAAATATTTAAACTAAAATTCATTATCTACTTAAAATGTGCAATTCAAGGTGATGGAATAATGTTTCTTAATTTTAAGCCAAATTTAACATTCTTGAATACGATAGTCACTGTTTGAAAAGTACAGGATTTACTTAAAAATTATACCATGTGTCCAGGAAAAAAAA
>NW_008402536.1:0-250 GCF_000622305.1 Nannospalax galili
AATAAAATTTAAAAATCACAGTGATGAGTAACAAGGAAAGGGGTCCCCTTCACAGGGAGTTGGCATTCTAGTGAGGGTGAAACTCAAGCAAGCAAAGGAATTAGAAATAGTAACAAATGCAAGAATGTAAAATGCAGGATACATTGTAGGACAGCAGCCACTGACAGTTGAAGTTACTCTTCTGCTACTCTATGACATTGTGTTAGGGTCCATGACTCGGTGGGTCTCTTCTGGAGAACAAATGCACGAG
>NW_008402537.1:0-250 GCF_000622305.1 Nannospalax galili
CTTTTCTGAAAGAACCTCCTGAGTCTAATGCTTAGTGAAACATACTGTGGGTGAAGTGCACTTTCTGAATTTTTTAAAAATAAAATTGTTGCAAAAGAAAGTAGAACTTTTTTTTCTGGTGGCTAGTTCATTCAGTAGCTTAAATAACTGCCTAGATCAAGACTGTATAAAGCTCTGAATTGAACCCATGGCTAGATGTGTTTTTCCCCATCACAGCTCTGCCTCTTGAATGTGAAGAGCAGAGGTCATT
>NW_008402538.1:0-248 GCF_000622305.1 Nannospalax galili
AGAGAGAGAGAGAGAGAGAGAGAGAGAGAGAGAGAGAGAGAGAAACACAGTCAAGGTAAGATCAAATATAGGAAGTCTTGCCAGTATTCAACTCTCTGGTTTAGTTCATTGTTACATTTCTGTTATCTATAATTAAGAGCTTTCCTATCCTTCTTAATTAAGCTAGGAGAGTTGGTTCTGTTCATTGTAATCTAAATATTCATAATTTCCCACAAAACAATACATCTAATTTGTACCACCTGCATTCC
>NW_008402539.1:0-250 GCF_000622305.1 Nannospalax galili
GTGCAGATGGTCATGTCACATGCCCCCTCTGATGTGCATATGGTCAGGTCACCTGCCCCCACTGATGTGCTGATGGTCGTGTCACCTGCCCCTCTTACGTGCAGATAGTCGTGTCACCAGGCCCTCTGATGTGCTGATGGTCATGTCACTTGACCCCTGTGATGTGAAAATGGTCGTGTCACCTGCCCGGTCTGACGTGCACATGGTCGTGTCATGTGCCCTCTCTAACATAAAGACCGTCATGTCACAT
>NW_008402540.1:0-250 GCF_000622305.1 Nannospalax galili
GCTAGCTATTCATGCTTGTGAAGCAAGAACTTTACAAACTGAGTCATCACCCCAGCCTTGACATCGTAACCACTCTATGGTCATAGTGCAGCAGATTACTCACACATTTGTGGTGGTGCTGGTATGAACATATCTGCTTCCTCACCACATGAAAGTATAGCACACACTTGGAATACTTGATAATGGTGGTGATTGACTGTCTTGCTGGCAAGTATGGCAGAGTTCCTGACATGGTATGGCCCTCAGTAAA
>NW_008402541.1:0-250 GCF_000622305.1 Nannospalax galili
AGAGAGAAAGCTTCACAGAGCCTTGGTTAACACTGAGGCTTTGGAGTGTATTGAGCATGCTCCCACTATCTGAACAAGTCACACAGCAAGGAAGGATGCTTCATTTCCAGAAGTGTCCCAGTGAGGGTTGTTCTACATAACATTGCAGAACTGGAGACCCAGGACGTCTGGGAAGCCAGTCTTCTTAAGCAGATTCTTTGACTGTAAAATATATATATATATATATATAATTATTTGTGTGTGTGTGTGT
>NW_008402542.1:0-250 GCF_000622305.1 Nannospalax galili
TGACAGACTAGTCAGCCATGCAAACAGCTACACAGCTCTGTGGCTGCCCCTGGTAAGGGCCCTGGTCAGCAGGCTCAGGCCGGCTTCCCTGGTACTGACCTTGACTTCAGGCTCAGGTGGGCTTCCCCAATTGACACACTTTGTGGTCCTGTCATGGATCAGAAGTGGGACAATTAAATACACAAAGATGATCCCGCTAGCTAGGTTTCAAAGTTTTGTTTAATTTCACAATCTTCACCTTTTAATGGGG
>NW_008402543.1:0-250 GCF_000622305.1 Nannospalax galili
AAAAAAAACCTGGAATAACAAATACTGACATAGCCCTCATGCAGAACTAATAAACAATCTACCCCTAATCCCATCTTTTCTAGGGGCTGAAGCGGGAGGATTGAAAGTTCAAAACTAACCTGGGCAACTATATCTCAAAATAAAAAGCAAAAAAATTGTTGGAGTTGTAGTTCAGTGGCTTAACACTTGCCTAACAGGGCAAGACCCTATGGCCATCCTCAGTAGTATAAATACATGCAAACATTCATAC
>NW_008402544.1:0-250 GCF_000622305.1 Nannospalax galili
TAGAGGGTTAGTTAGGGTAATGCTCAGTGATAGTGTTTCCCTATCAAGTGTCAAGGTCCAGGGTTCAATCCTCAGCTCTACGATGTATAATATATAATAGAGTGTGTGTGTAATTAATTATATTATACATTAATATATGATACATATAAAATTAGAAGGTGCTTAAGAAAGTATAGTATGTATAAAAATGTCACAACAAGCCAGGCATGGTGGCGCACGCCTTTAATCCCAGCACTCGGGAGGAAGAGGC
>NW_008402545.1:0-250 GCF_000622305.1 Nannospalax galili
GGCGACCACGGGTACATGCACCAAGTAGGGGCAGTCACATTCCATGTGCTTTCCCTTTTGCATGGCCAGGAAGAGACGCAACAGCATGGCCCTCGATACCCCAGCACGCACATAGAACAGATGCGTAACGCCAGCCGCATAGCGGCCCATGGGTGCTGCAAACATCTTGGAGCTCAGATGGGTGTATAGCAGTACCAGTACCAGCACAAAGTCCTGGTAGGGCACCACAGTCCAGTGGGAGGGCACTGGC
>NW_008402546.1:0-250 GCF_000622305.1 Nannospalax galili
GGCTAACAACTGTCTGTAACTCCAGTTCCAGGGGATCCGAAGCCCTCTTCTTCCTCATTCATGGTGCAGGAAGGAGCGATTGCAGGGACTCTGTGGCCACCGTAGGGAGAAGGGGAGCGAGGACTCAGGCCTTTCTGGGCTGCAGGGGAAAGGAAAGACCCGAGGAGAGGAAAAACGAGCTGCCGAGGAGGCAAGGCCTGCCGCCACCTCAGATGGGAAGAGAAGAGCCGGGCGGGGAGGGGAGGGGAGG
>NW_008402547.1:0-250 GCF_000622305.1 Nannospalax galili
TATGTAGATAGCAGTGATAAATATAAGTGGCCCAGGGGTAAACTGATTCAATATACTGGAATGCAAATAGGGGAAATACAGAAAGACATTTCACAATATATAGAGTTTGGGTAAGTGTGTACAGTTATAGCCTATATAGAGTACTTCTTGCACACTATGAAGTTCCCTTTCTAGGCAACACAAGACATTGAACCTTCAAAGACAATCACTATATTGATTTTTATTACCAATTAATTTTCTCCTAATTCAT
>NW_008402548.1:0-250 GCF_000622305.1 Nannospalax galili
GACAGCCACCTCTGCCCATTCCTTAATATGTACCCCAAGTACATTACCTCCATGTTACAGAGCTGAGCCTTCTTGGAAGAGACCTTATATCCCAATTGGTCCAAGGTCAGGAGCAAATTTCTGGTGTCCTGAAGACAAGTGCCCTCATCCTCAGTGGCAACTAACAGGTCATCTACGTACTGTAGGAGGCTTACCCTCAGGTGTGAGGCCTGATACTCCTGCAAGTCCTGATGTAGAGCCTCATCAAAGA
>NW_008402549.1:0-250 GCF_000622305.1 Nannospalax galili
TGTCTCATGGGGGTCAGGGTCCCAGTCCCTCCTGTTAGGGCACACAAGGCTCCTGGCTTTGCATCCTGCCTAGGACTGGTGCCAACCAGCCAGCACCATTGCTAGCCTGCACTCCAGCAACCTCCACACACCCAGCACTACAGCCCTGACCCTTGTCCCTGCTCAGCCACTGAGTTCCTCGTCCTTCCCAGCCAGTGTCTGGACACGGCCAATGTAGACAGCACAGCTGTGTGGGGGAGATGCCAACACC
>NW_008402550.1:0-250 GCF_000622305.1 Nannospalax galili
AACACCCAAAAGGAAAGTATAACCAAAGATTAAAGGGATCAGTATATTTCTGTCATAATATTTTATCACAGCAACAGGGAAGGAGCTAATATGATACTTAAATTGCTTCTTGTTGGTCACACATGCTGACAGGCTCACAAAGGCTGAGTGGGGATTGAGCCTGGTCAGACTCCAAGGTTCTGGGTACATCCCCTGGCTCCACCAGCCTCTCTAACACCCTCAAAGTGTGGCCTTCCTGTGGGGAAGGTGT
>NW_008402551.1:0-250 GCF_000622305.1 Nannospalax galili
AGATTTTATGTGTATGAGTGTATTGTCTGCATGTAAGTGCACCCGTGTCATGCAGTGCCCACAGAGGACAGAATAGGGTGTCAGATCCCCTAGAATGGAGTTACAGATGGTTTTTAGCCACTATGTGAATGCTTGGAATCGAATCTGGATCCTCTGGAAGAATAGTCCATGCTCTTAACTGCGGAGCAATCTCTCCAGCCCTTTCTCGTTTTTCAAAAGGGTCTCATGTAGCCCAACTAGCTTCAGACTT
>NW_008402552.1:0-250 GCF_000622305.1 Nannospalax galili
TCCCCACACCGGACCTCATGTATTCTGCCATACATTTTAAGTCCTATTCATTCAGACATTTATACCCAAATATCCTTCCATGTAAATGTATCCACTGGAGTATATTCAGCCCATTTAGTGATCGTATGTAAGTCATACTGTCCCTCACACAGCAGCAATCAGTTCCAATAGTTTGCAGTCTAGTGCCGGCCCACCACCCATTTCTCTCCTCCTCTTTGGGCCTTTGTTTAATTGAGTTGGCATGGGTCCT
>NW_008402553.1:0-250 GCF_000622305.1 Nannospalax galili
TAAATCTATTTAATCTAGATTACTTCTGAGGTTTCTTTGTTGATATTCAATTTGGATGGCTGATCCCACAATGAGAGTGGGGTATTGAAATCACTCCCTGTTACTGTTTCAGGACCCATCTGACATTTTATGTCCGTTAGTGTTTATCTCATGAACCTGGGAGGCCAGAAGACTATATATATATATTTACAGCTGTTGGATCTCCATGAAGAGTTGTTCCTTTTATCCATATGTAGTGGCTTTAGTGACT
>NW_008402554.1:0-250 GCF_000622305.1 Nannospalax galili
GGTCCTTGTTTGCTTCATTTGTGCCCTGTTGATAGTCACCCTTGCCTTTTACTTCTGTGGCAAGTTTCCCTTCACAGGACCTTCCTATGGTGGGCAACTTACCATCACAGTGGAAGGAGCCACAAACAGCAGTGCTCAAATCTCTCCTTAGTACTCAGGGACTGAAAGTTAATCCAAAAGATATTGAAAGTTTCTGGGATGAAGCCACTAACTTGGCCCCTTGGGCCTCTCCTGAGAATATGTGGGATCC
>NW_008402555.1:0-250 GCF_000622305.1 Nannospalax galili
AAAAAAAAATGGCAGACTAGGGAAGTGGCTGACTGGCAGAGTGTTTGGCTAGTATGCATGAAATCCAGGTTGAGTCCCCAGCACTACATAACAGGGTGTGGTTGCACATGCCTATAATTCTAAGCATTCAGAGGTAGAGGCTAGAGGATCAGTTCAAAGCCATTCTAGATTCCAAATGAGTTTGAGGCTGGTGTAGAATAGGTGCCCATCAGCCCTAAATAATGTAAACGCTGGTGCCCAGGCAGAGGCA
>NW_008402556.1:0-250 GCF_000622305.1 Nannospalax galili
ATGGTAACTGCAGAATGCCATGAGCACATTCAATAGTGCCTTGACCCTGTGGAGAAAGTTTAAGGAAAGTGTGGAAAATAGAGGGGAGCAAAACTTGATTAGGTCAGGGTAGTGTTTCATGTCTGTAAGTCATCGTCTAATGTAGGTTAGTTTGTAATCGCAGCTGCATTTTCCTTTTCACCAGTAAGAGCAGAAGCAAATAGAAAACCAGAAAATGTATCTATACTAACATGTGCAAATTCAGGAATGT
>NW_008402557.1:0-250 GCF_000622305.1 Nannospalax galili
AAACTGGGGGAGACCCTCTGGCATCCTCTATGTAGCTCTCCTCTCTGGTACCCATTTTGCCAACTCCAGCGCCCTTGGTCTCTCTGTCAGCTACTGTGATAAAATAACATGACCAAAGCCTCTTAAGGATGAAGGGTTTATTATGACTTACTGTCTGAGAGGGATAGAATCCACCACGGGGAGTGTGAGGGAAGACATGGCAACAGGAGGCAGGATTAGGAAGCAGTCTGATCACATTTTCATCCATACA
>NW_008402558.1:0-250 GCF_000622305.1 Nannospalax galili
CACAGTCAATTAATGAGCAAGACAGATCAGAAGCTCAAGGTTATGAGGCAGGTTCCAGATCCTTCCATATGTGTGCCTCCTCAAACACACTCTAGAGACAAGACCCTGAAGGAACAGCACTGGGGAGCAGTGAGGCCAAAGGCTCCCTGACAAGAGCAGGAAGAAACCACTGTCAGAGGATCTGGAACTTCTGAGAACCAAGTTTTCTGCATGGATGCTGAAGAGGGGAGTTAAATATATGATTTTAAAA
>NW_008402559.1:0-250 GCF_000622305.1 Nannospalax galili
CATTATGCAGCAAACACATTATGCCCAGAGAAAACAGGAAGACCTGATGTCTGATCCTTCCTGGTGTCTAGGCAGATCTTTTAATTTCCTAGGCCAGTAGTTGCTCTCTCTGCTAAATTCTTGGAGCTATTAGTGAGGGTGATTGAGAGTAGACTTCTAAGTTTTTCCTTAATCTATGGCTTCTCAGGGCACAGGCACTCAAGTGTTCCACATTCGACAGTTTTAGGCTGTGTGGCATGGGGGAAAGCTG
>NW_008402560.1:0-250 GCF_000622305.1 Nannospalax galili
TTAACAAGGTAGTTAGCCCCTGAAGAGGCTTTGTAATTGTTCCATTAAAAAATGTATTATTGGGGCCTGAAGAGAAGGCTCAGCAGTTAAAAACAATGCCTGTTCTTCCAGAAGACCCAGGTTCATATCCCAGCACCCACATGGCAGGTAACAACTGTCCATAACTCCAGTCCCGGGGGATCTGACAGCCTCTTCTAGACTCTGTGGGCATTGCATGACATGGGTGCACTTACCTACATGCATGCAATAA
>NW_008402561.1:0-250 GCF_000622305.1 Nannospalax galili
CTTACTCTTAATCGAATAGAGAATAAAGTTCCTGGATCTGGTTCGGTCCAGTCCACATAGAATCTTATTTCTCAAATTTTTCCCACTTCCCAGCCGGTGGCTCTCTTCAGTAAAACTAATATTGAGCCTACCATTTTTATGAGGATTAGTGAGTATTGGTTGCTTCCACATTACCTTAATAAGCTCTCCTCCCTGGGGGGTCCACCATATGTGTCCCGTTGTTTCACAGCCCCATTGAGCACAATAAGTA
>NW_008402562.1:0-250 GCF_000622305.1 Nannospalax galili
ATGAACTCTAATCCCTCTGGGACCACAAGCCAAATAAACTTTTCCAGCTGTGAGTTTCCTATATATAAGTTCTATAACTTTCCTGATACAGAATTACATTCTACAAGTAATATTGAAATAAGACTCAAAAAGATCCACCATTTTTAAAATTTTCAGCTAAGATTCACTTTATCCATGACAAGGGAATTATATATTTTTTATTCTTTATAGTTCTGGCCTATGTACTCTACAGTGCTGTCAGGATAAGAAT
>NW_008402563.1:0-250 GCF_000622305.1 Nannospalax galili
CCTTTGTGCTTGGGGATCAGAGCTAGGGCCATGTGCTTGTTAAGCATCCTCTTCAACTGAGTTAGAACCCCAGCTGTGCATTCGTGAATATTCTATTCCCTGTGGACGACACTTTTAAGCCCTTTCTACCTTGTTAGAGATCAGGCTCAAAACAGCCTTGGCAATAAGAGACCATACCAAGACTTCCACGACCCAAGCACCAAGTTTTGACAATAGCTACACAGCAAGCTTGCATCTCAAAAGGCACACA
>NW_008402564.1:0-249 GCF_000622305.1 Nannospalax galili
ATCTTAATGAGAAAACCAGGTCATCTGCAAAAGACACCCTGAAAATTAAATTGTCTGTATTCTCCAAATTAGGATGGCCAGGACTTTGAGGACTGCAGCCATGGTATACCAGACATCGAAGAATGAGAGGTTGCTCAGAAAGAACTATATGGGGTGGGCAACTGGTGAGAGGTACTCACCAACAGCAAAGTCATCACATTAACACCAATGGTGAGGATGTACATCACTAGGAGAAGCATGAAAAGAGAA
>NW_008402565.1:0-250 GCF_000622305.1 Nannospalax galili
ATTCCCAGGATCCTGTGTTACCTACAGTTGTTGGCTGCCATGTGGGTGCTGGGAACTTAACTCAGGTGCACTGCAGAGCAGTTAGTGCTCTTAACTTCTGAGCTATCTCTCCAGTCCCCTCAGTATAAAATTTTAGGTACTATAGATTAGTTCAGGCTAATATGGAATGTTCTTTCAAATACAAAGTACTGTGTTCAATAAAAGGGTAGAGTGAAAAACATGGCTTTAAATTTGGAAGAGAAAGGGAATT
>NW_008402566.1:0-250 GCF_000622305.1 Nannospalax galili
TGGAGATCCAGTTTTGCCAGCACCATTTACTGAACATGCTCTCTTTCCTCCCGTGAATATTCTTGGCCCCTTTGTCAAATATTATGTGACTGAAATTGCAGTCACTCATATTTGGGTTTTCAAATGTTTTCCATTGATCTACGGGTCTATTTTGTGCCCTTCCCGTGTTGTTTTTATGACTATTGCTCTGTAGGACAGTTTAAAATCTGGTATAGTAACCCCCCTGACATTGTTCTTAGTGCTCAGGGTT
>NW_008402567.1:0-250 GCF_000622305.1 Nannospalax galili
CCAAAGAGACTGTTGGGATTTCCACGTCTATTGAAGCATCTCTGACACATCTTAGATCTTCCCAAGATTGTATTTTGAGATTGTCCACAGCTACACAAAATACTTTAGACATATTTCACTTCATGAAGAGGGGCTCAGACCTTTGCCATCTACCCAAGGTATCCCCAGACAGTGCACTGTTCCCAAAAAGAGATCGAGGCATTCTGCCTCTGACCAAGGGGAATCCAGAAATGCCTGTCCAGCTAAAGAG
>NW_008402568.1:0-250 GCF_000622305.1 Nannospalax galili
TCCTGGAACTCACTATGTAGATCAGGCTGGCCTCCAACTCACAGAGATCCGCCTACCTCTGCCTCCCAGGTGCTGGGATTAAAGAGATGCGCCACCACGCCCAGCCAAAAAGCGGTTGTCAGATCCCCTGGACAGCAGTTAGCTGCCATGTGGGTGCTAGGATTTGAAACCCTTTGATGTACTTTCAAAGAGCAGCCCATTTTTTGCTTAATTTAAGGGGAAATGTGCAAGGAGTGGAGTTACTCACCAG
>NW_008402569.1:0-250 GCF_000622305.1 Nannospalax galili
ATAAAAATCAGGCATGGTTGAGTTTGCATGGGTCTTGTACATGCTGACACCGTTGCTGTAAGTTCATGAGAGCATTCAGGAGGTTGGGGCAGAAGGTTCAGAATTTCAAAGTTGTCATTGGCTGCACAATGAGTTGAGGCCGGTCTGGGATACATGAGACTCTGTCTGAAAAAAAGATGCTCTTTGGAGCTGGCAGCCCTCCATCTTCAGGGATACTTTTCCACCAGGCAAAGTTAAGGGGTGTGGGCTG
>NW_008402570.1:0-250 GCF_000622305.1 Nannospalax galili
TTTGCTAATTCAAGGTCTGGCTCCTCCTGTAATTTTAAAAATTTATTATTTGTATTTTATATGTATTGTCTACATGTATGTAAGTGCACCTGTACTCTGTAATGCCCCTGGAGGACAGAAGAAGATGTCAGATCTCATGGAACTGGAGTTTCAGACAGTTGTTAGGTGCCATGTGGGTGCTGGGAATTGAAGCCAGGTTCTCTGCAGGAGCAGCCTGTGCTCTTAACCTCTGAGGCATCTCTCCAGCCCT
>NW_008402571.1:0-250 GCF_000622305.1 Nannospalax galili
TTCATGCCGTTTTGAAGTAATTTAACACTTTTCCTTCACCCTCCAGTTATTAAGCACCTATAGCAAATAAAGAGTTTATCCCTTCTTGCAATGTCTCTACTTTTTCCTCCTCTGTATATGTATATGTATATGTACATGTACATGTATATGTGAGCCTTCAGAATTCAGTACGCTAGGAAAAATGGAAAACAAGGCTAACGGGAGCTCACAAAAACTAAAGCCTATTTCTAAGAAACGCTCAAATTCAGTT
>NW_008402572.1:0-250 GCF_000622305.1 Nannospalax galili
TTTATTTTTTGGACTAAAATAGCATATAAAGAAGTACATATAACTAATAATAAATATATGAACAAGTAATGCCCCAAATAAAATATTAATATCAATTTCATAGGAGTACAATTTGAGATTCATCCGCAGGGACTGAACATAATTGGAAATGCGGTATGTTTCAGTGTCTGTGGTTTTTATGCTATTCCTGTCAATTGACTGGCTCTTTTCTTTATTACACTTGGACTGCCCCAAGGGTAAGGACCATATA
>NW_008402573.1:0-250 GCF_000622305.1 Nannospalax galili
TTAGGAATGAGCTATAAGAAGTGGTTCAAACACTATAATAAGTATTCAAGGATGAGGCCATCACTCTGACTCTGCCTCCAGTAAAGAAATATCCAAAGTCTTGAGAGAATTTGTTCTTATAATCCTGACATTAATAGAATACAAAGGCACAGGGATTTTAGAACACTGACTCTGAAGAAAGATGTAAAGATGTAAAACCTAATTTTACCATCATACACTATCTCTGTGACCTCCTTCAGTTTTTTTTTTT
>NW_008402574.1:0-250 GCF_000622305.1 Nannospalax galili
AAGAAGAGTAGGGTCAAGAGGAGACGCTGCAGAGATTAGCCTTCGTAAGAGTGGACAGATGGGTCAGTTTGATAGAGTTCAGACCTTGTTCATTCTGATAGAAGCAAAGCAGCTGTAAGGATTAGCTTTAACTTCACTCAGGCTATAACTCTGTATTACAAAACCATTATTATTATTTTATTATTTGCCTGTGTGTGTCAGCACATCATGTTTGCTGGGAAATGTACATGCCACATGCACATGTGGACGT
>NW_008402575.1:0-250 GCF_000622305.1 Nannospalax galili
GTGCATGGAGGGAGGGAAGAATTTCATTCTAAGTGTTAGGCAAAAAGAGGACGGGGAGAAGGAGAGAAAATAGAGAGGGGGAGGCAGAGGACATAGGAGTCTGAAGGGGAGCCACAGGAAAGAAGAGAAATGTGGTAGAGGAGAGAGGGACACAAGCGCAAGTGAGTATAGGAGGCAAGGAGGTAAGAGTGCAGTTAACAGTCTGAGGGATATGGATAGAAAAGAAAAGGAAGGAAGGAGGGATCTGGAG
>NW_008402576.1:0-250 GCF_000622305.1 Nannospalax galili
AGAGGACAGGTGACCCACCACCATTATAGGACATTTTGGGAGATGCTCATAATTCCCTGGAACTAGTTGATCTATGAGGCAAGGAGGAAAAACTGTCCTTTATGTCCCTCTGCCCAAATTAGTATAGGCCGCAACGTATATCTGTTAAATATCCAAACAGGTTAGTTCCACCAGTCTGGCACTTTTACTTACTATGTGCCATGTAGATAAATTTTGGGCAAAGACCAGTTGTTCTCAGATAAACTTTACC
>NW_008402577.1:0-250 GCF_000622305.1 Nannospalax galili
TCAGTGCTTGGCCTCCTTCATATTACCATTGGCAGCCCTTGACCATCGTTTTATCCCTTCAGATACATTTTGGGAAGGGAGAAGATTTATTTTGTTTGTGGTAGCTCTTTCATATTTTATCTTTTGGTTTCTTCCTAGTTTTCTCTTCTAAAATGAAACATATGGCATGTTCATGAGAAATGTTCCTTGATTATACTTGGTTAAAATAGGACCTTTCATCATGCCTATCAATATAAATTTGGTTGGCCAA
>NW_008402578.1:0-250 GCF_000622305.1 Nannospalax galili
GTGCAGATGGTCGTGTCACCTGCCCCCTGACGTGCAGATGGTTGTGTCACCTGCCCTCTCTGACGTGCATGTAGTCATGTCGCCTGCTCCTCTGACATGCAGAGGGTCGTGTCACCTGTCCTCTCTGGTGTGCAGATGTTCGTGTAACCTGCCCTCTTTGACATGCACATGGTCGTTTCACCTGCCCTCTCAGCCACAAAGATGGTCGTGTCACCTGCGCCCTCAGACGTGCAGACGGTCATGTCACCTG
>NW_008402579.1:0-250 GCF_000622305.1 Nannospalax galili
GTGACACGACCATGTGCACGTTAGGGGGGCAGGTGACACAACCATCTGCATATCAGAGGGGTCAGGAGACAAGACCATGTGCACGTAAGAGGGGGAAGGTGACACGACCATCTGCACATTCAGAGGCGGCAGGAGACACGATGATGTGCACGTCAAGGAGGGCAGATGAAACGACCATGTGCACGATTAAGAGGGCAAGTGACACGACCATGTGCATGACAGAGGGGGCAGGTGCCACGACCATCTGCAC
>NW_008402580.1:0-250 GCF_000622305.1 Nannospalax galili
TATTGTTGGCACTTTGGAGCATTGTGATGTCACATTGGAGCACTGTGATAAATTGGAGCATTGTGATGACACATTTCAGCATTGTAATGTCACATTGGGGGATTGTGAGGTGACATTGAGCATGGTGTTTGCATATTAAGTATGGTGACGACACAATGGATCTTTGTAATGACACAATAGGGCATCGTGATGTCCTGGTGCATTGGGATGATACATTGGAGTATTGTGATGTAATATTGGGAGATGGTGA
>NW_008402581.1:0-250 GCF_000622305.1 Nannospalax galili
AATAGACTAACCAAATTAATGCCTCTTATCCATGCTGTAGTACCTAACAAAGTTCTATGGAGAAAGTAATTAATACAAATTGATAAAACCTTTCCATGATGTATTAAACCTTGCCTATGATTGATTTAATATATGATGTTAACCTTTGAGTGTTTTATGGATGTGAAACCCATTTGAAAGATACCTGAAGGAACAAAGACCAGCTATAGTTGTAAGATTCTTGGGAGTTTTATGGTTGGGTAAGATAAAA
>NW_008402582.1:0-250 GCF_000622305.1 Nannospalax galili
GCTAAGGAAAAGTGAAGGAGCCCAGAGCATCTCATGATTCCATATCACAGATGCCAGCACAGCCTGTAGGCTCATATCTGCTGAGTCTATGGCACATGCTTTTTATATGGGAGCCATGGTTATGGATTATGTGTCATACACCTGCCACCCACTCATTCCCACATGCTCAGTTACTGAGGATGCGTGCGGAGACAGCGGGTCCTCAACCACCAAGCAAAACAAAGCATCCTTTACTTTGTGAGTGAAGGCT
>NW_008402583.1:0-250 GCF_000622305.1 Nannospalax galili
GCACGTCAGAGCGGGCAGGTGACATGACCATGTGCACTTCAGAGGGGGTAGTTGACACGACCATCTGCACGTCAGAGGGGCAGCTTACACGAACATGTGAACGTCAGAGAATGCAGGTGACACAATCATCTGCACGTCAGAGCGGGCAGGTGACACGATCATCTGCTAGTATGCAGGGACAGGTGAAACGACCATCTGTACGTCAGAGGGGGCAGTTGCCATGACCATCTTTATGGCAGAGAGGGCAGGT
>NW_008402584.1:0-250 GCF_000622305.1 Nannospalax galili
CCCAAACCCAACCCCAAGCCTAACCTCAGCCCCAGCGTCAGACCTAACTCAAACCCGAACACAAACCTAAACCCTAATGATAATATCTAATGCTAACCCGAACACAAACTCGAATCCGAACCCGGACCTGAGCACTAGCCCTACCTCTAAACATAACCCGAAACCAAACTCGAACCCGAACCTGAACACCAGACCTAGCCCTAGCCCTAGGCCTAACCTGAGCCCTAACCCTAACCCTAACATGTAACAC
>NW_008402585.1:0-250 GCF_000622305.1 Nannospalax galili
AGTTCAGACCCCCAGAACCCATGTAAAAGCTGGGTGTGTAGGTGCACGTCTGTAATCAGGTGCTGGGGAGTGGGAGGAGTGGAGATGAGTGGATCGCTGGAGCTCACAGGCCAGCCAGTCTAGACAAATTGATGAGCTCCAGGTTCAGTAAGAGACCCTGTCTTAAAAAATAATGTGAAGAAGATGGGGCTGGAGAGACGGCTCAGTGGTTAAGAACACTGAATGTTTTTGCAGAAGACCCGGGTTCGAA
>NW_008402586.1:0-250 GCF_000622305.1 Nannospalax galili
AGATCCTGGACTTTGGTGTGTTAGTTTTCTAGAGCTATCATGCCAAATTACCACAAACGGGAGGCTTACAGTAGTAATACATTCTCTCTCAGTTCTGGAAGTTCTGCCTCTTATCCTAGAACCTGTAGGAAATCAAGCTGTTGACTGATCTGTGTTTCCCACAAAGAAGGGGAAAAGTCTTTGACTCCTGGCTTCTGGTGGCCCTAGATTTGCTAAGCTTGTCACTGCAAATTTTCCGATTTCCATCTCC
>NW_008402587.1:0-250 GCF_000622305.1 Nannospalax galili
CAAAGAGTTTTTCCAAATGTTTTCTTCTAGAAGTTTCATACTTTCAAATCTTGTATTTAAGACTTTAATTTTTTTGATATGATATAATAACACTCTAATTTTATCCTTTTGCATCTGAATATAGTTTTCCCAGTACCATTTATCAAAGAAACTATTCTTTCTTCTTTGTGCATTCTTTGCAATTTTATTGAGCGTTAGTGTAAGTGTGGATTTATTTGGGAGCTCTGTACACAGTTTCATTGATCTCTGT
>NW_008402588.1:0-250 GCF_000622305.1 Nannospalax galili
AACCATCGCCAGAGACTGTGCTTGGCCAAAAAGTGACAGGGAGTAGAGGGGAGAAGGTAAGGGGGAGAGAGGAGACAGAAGACATGAGAGTCAGAGACAGAGAGAGACAGCAGTGTGTTCAAGGAAAGCATAAATACCCTGAACTCTTTATCCTTAAGAGCTATGATGTATTCTGTGCATTCTATTGATTTCTGCTAAATAACATCAAGTAGAAATGACAAAGAAGTAACAGAGTGGTCAAGGTTAGTCT
>NW_008402589.1:0-250 GCF_000622305.1 Nannospalax galili
ATCAAATGATGTAAACAGAGGACAGCATGTGGTACCAATGAAGAGGAGACAACAGCCAAGTGAACCAATGAAGATCAGGTGGGGGTATAAAAGAAAGCCCTAACGGCACAATAAACTACCTTGCTGGTGTCTTGCTGATGACTAGTGTCTCATGAGATCTGTGTCATTGATTTCACGCCTACTCTCCCCCTGCCTCCCACCCCCGGGACAGAGGTCTAGAGCCACAACAGACAGCGACAGTTCAGTATCT
>NW_008402590.1:0-250 GCF_000622305.1 Nannospalax galili
CTGAGGGGTTGCTGTGGTGTATGTATGACCTGAGGGTATGCACACTGGAAATCCTTCACCCAGCAAGGGTCATGCCTTCTCCTCCTAGCCTTCCCCAGACTGTACATGTTAGCCCTCCCCAAATTCAGGAGGACATGTGTGAATTTGGTCAAATTACATACAGTTGTCAGGGAAGAGTGCCTGGCTAATCCAGTGAGAATCCAGTGACCCTGCTTGACTTTCCTTTAATGAATAAGCACAAACGTCAACA
>NW_008402591.1:0-250 GCF_000622305.1 Nannospalax galili
CAGGGGTCTGCTTCAGTCACGGGAACAGCAGTGGCTTCCCAAAGGCTGGGGTCAACTGATTCTGATCCGGGGGAGTGCTCTGATCACTGTCTGATGCACATGGCTGACGATGATAGGTTGCCGTGCAGCCTGTGGACAGCCCCACACACAGCTGCATGAGAACACCACTAACCGGACTCAATGGGTTATTTTTTTAAGGCCATGAGGATGGGAGGGATGTCTTGGGGGGTGAATGAGATGTTGGGGAAGG
>NW_008402592.1:0-250 GCF_000622305.1 Nannospalax galili
AATGAATGAATGAATGAATGGATGGATGGATGGATGAATGAATGAATGAATGTTGGTATGCTTGAGAATTTAACATATCAAAGTGCTGAAAGGCAGCACAGCCATCTCCGTTTCACACAGTGGAGATTTAGAAGAACATGTGACCCTGAGTGAATGATATACTTTAGAACTAGGGATGAAAAGACTGGACAGGCAGGGCAGGGCGTGGTGGCGCACGTCTTTAATCCCAGCACTGGGAGGCAGAGGCAGG
>NW_008402593.1:0-250 GCF_000622305.1 Nannospalax galili
TGCCTAGAGCAGTAGGTGCCTGCAAGCTGTCTGGCCCTGGTCAGGGACTCAAAACTGTGAACACAGAGCAGCCTTTGGGAAAAACTGTGTGCTGAAAAGACTGTTACTGCATCACTGCAGACTGTACTGACATCTCATTGGACACATTTGGATGTTCATCAATAGATCAGTACGTAGGATATGGACCATCCATAAAGTGAAATTTCAGAGTGAACCTCCCAGGCATAACCAGAACATGGTATCATTTTTT
>NW_008402594.1:0-250 GCF_000622305.1 Nannospalax galili
AAGTCCTTCCTTTCCCTGATTAATCCAACTGCTCCCCCTCCACCTCTGCAGACCTCCCTCTCAGACCAAAGGCGGAAGAGAAACCCATTCTCCAGGGAGACACAGAGGAGAACAACATCTTTCGCATGCCCTACTCCTCTCAGACGGGCACCCTGCCAATGGCACCACAAGTTCAGGCCCTGCCTCCTAACCCTGAGGCGCCACCATCGCCTCCACAGGGACCTGCGCAGGCCACACGGAGCCGGTGGGG
>NW_008402595.1:0-250 GCF_000622305.1 Nannospalax galili
CCCCCCCACCTCTACACACACTTTGGATTTTTCTTGTTTTTCTTTTTCTTTTTAAATTTTTATCTATTTATTTTTATTTTATGTGCCTGAGTGTTTTGCCTGAATGTATGCAAGTGCATCCATGTCACGCAATGTTCATGGAGACCAGAAGAGGAGTTGGATTCCCTGGAAATTCAGTTAGGGACAGTTGTTGGGAACTAAATCTGGGTCCTCTGCAAGAGCAGCCAGTGCTCTTAACTGCTGAGCCACC
>NW_008402596.1:0-250 GCF_000622305.1 Nannospalax galili
GGAGACTGCTGGTTGTTTCTTTACACCCCAGCCCCACTACCGTCAAACTGTCAGCTTCCTCTGGGATGCTCTGGTCCCTACTGGGGTTGTTCTGTCAGTTCAACATAAGATGTCCCTCCGACAAAACAGCCCTCTCTCAACCACAGGCTCCCCACTGGGAACCTGACTCTGCAGAGGCAACCGAAGAAGCAGGTGAGGATGGGGCCACCCCTGGAAGACCTGTTGCTGTGTTTCATTCATTTTTAAAAAC
>NW_008402597.1:0-250 GCF_000622305.1 Nannospalax galili
TAATCAAACATTGGTTTGACATTAGAACCTTAAAAGGGAATAAGCATTGCTCAGGATCTTAAGGAAAAGAGTTCTCACAAGAGATGGAAAATTTATTTGTTAATGTTATTGATAGGTAGAGAGCGGGAGGATGGAGGAGGCAGGCACTGATAGAATTCACAGCGGGATACAGCTTTATTTCGCACGGGACACGTTTCCTTCGGGGAAGGGAAAGATGTCAGGGAAGGGAAAGATGTCAGCCCACGGGCTG
>NW_008402598.1:0-250 GCF_000622305.1 Nannospalax galili
CCAGTTCCCCAGGTGTCTGGGGACCCAAGACCAGGAATGGCGCAGGGCCCATACCAGGAGCAGAGAACTGCAGCGGAGATGGAAGGGCAAATCGATGGAGATGCTTTTTAAAATCACATATTCATTCAATCAGCATTAGTCACTGAGGAATTGTAATATTGAAAATCAGAGCTATAAATTTTTATCATTATGATTCTTAATCTTTACTAGTCAGTAGTTTAAACTACATTTACTCATTCTGTACCATTTG
>NW_008402599.1:0-250 GCF_000622305.1 Nannospalax galili
AAAAAATTTAAGAATATTACTGATATCTGCAACAAAGATCACAAAATCATGACTGAGTAGAAAAAAAGTCACACAAAAGACTAAATACTGTAATTCCATTTATATGGAATTTGGGGAAAAGAAAAATTACTGGAATACAGCCAGAAATGATGGGTTACACTTGTGATTCCAGCACTCAGGAGGCTGAGGCAGGAAGATCTGCAGTTCAAGATCAGGCTGGGTACATAGTGAGACCCTGTCTCAAAAAAAA
>NW_008402600.1:0-250 GCF_000622305.1 Nannospalax galili
GCTCAGCTCTACAGGCTCAGTGTGGAGCAGACCAGGAACATACTGGCAGGTAATGAAATGGAACTCAAGCCAGGGCTACACAGCGACTTCAGGGTCGCAAAATAAAAATTAACATACCTAGGTGATAGAGCACCTGCCTAGAATCCCCCAGTTAAGGGCTGGGGCGTGGCTCAGTGGTAGAGCACCTGCCTAGAATTTCCCCAGTGAGGGGCTGGAGGCGTGGCTCAGTGGTAGAGTTCCTGGCTAGCAT
>NW_008402601.1:0-250 GCF_000622305.1 Nannospalax galili
ATGATCAAAATAGCTCGTGGCACATAAGCCCTCCAGCATTGGGGCTTTCAGAACATATACACACACCTCTACCCATGAGAAAAACTAAAGGTCTACTTCCAGAAGGTAAGATGTAGGGGTTGGCAGTCTTTATCTTGCATGCCTCAGAAATATACCTACAGCCAGAGTTTGAAAAAATAAAGTGTGCATGCAAGTGCATGTACATATGTGTATATGTGCATGTGTGTGCATGTATGTGCAGAGGAGTGTT
>NW_008402602.1:0-250 GCF_000622305.1 Nannospalax galili
CAGTGGCCACACACCCCTTCTCCAGAGGGAACAGTGAGTTGCAGTGTTTTTAGCACAGGTAGGACCTGGGAAATCTCCAGACATCTTTTTCTTCTTCTTTGATTGTGCAATCCCACAATTTCCTCATACACCTGTTCTGTATACAGGCAATTACGAGGATTCGATGCTCTCTCCATAGCCTTGAATGGAGGTCCAATGAAGATAACGTGTAGACACTAGGTCCACCTGCCTCCCTCTCCTGCCCTGACTG
>NW_008402603.1:0-250 GCF_000622305.1 Nannospalax galili
AAACAAGTTAGAAACTCTTCTCAGTACTTAATTTTAAAAAATATTTTATTTATTGTTTTTATTTTGTTTATGCATGTATTGGCTGTATGTATGTAAGTGCAACCATATTGTGCAATGCCTGTGGAGGACAGAAGTTGTAGCATCCTCTGGATATCTAGTTACAGACAGCTGTTAACTGCAATGTGGGTGCTGAGATTCGAAACCAAGTCTTCTGCAGGAATAGCTAATGTTCATTTCTCCAGCCCCAGTA
>NW_008402604.1:0-250 GCF_000622305.1 Nannospalax galili
TGAAGAAAGGAAGGACTATACCCAAGGAGCAAAATAAAGAAATTAAATGAACGTATAACTGTGGAAATGCAAAATTAGGCTAAGAATGCAAACAGAAATTAAAAGGATGGGAAACAAGAAACATCTTTCAATAATAACTTTAAATATCAATGGACTTAACTCCCCAGACAAAAGACATAAGCTAGTTGAAGGAATTAAGAAAAAAATACATCATTTTGTTATTTGCAAGAAACCTATTTCACCTTCAAGG
>NW_008402605.1:0-250 GCF_000622305.1 Nannospalax galili
CATGCAGAGACATTCCTTCTATGGTGAAGAATAAGTTGTTGCACTTGGCCCTTCCCTCCACCAAGAAAGAAACACAGTGCTTGGTGGGCCTGTTTGGATTCTGGAGACAACACGTTCCTCATCTGGGTGTTACTGTGACCCATATATCAAGTGACTTGGAACGCAGCAACCTTTGACTGGGGCCTGTAACAGGAAAAGGCTGCTGTACAAGCTGCTCTGCCACTTGGGCCATATGATCCAGCAGCCCCGA
>NW_008402606.1:0-250 GCF_000622305.1 Nannospalax galili
TGGGAGACCTCAGGAGCTTTTCTTTGTAGTGAGTAGTCAGAGTACAGGCCCTACCGTGTTACAGCACAATAACAGCCCAAGAGAGGGGTTGTGGACATGGTTCAGTGGATAAAGCACTTGTCTTGCTGGCATGAGTACTCAAAGTTTAGATTCCCAGAACCCACATAAATGCTAGGCAGGAGTGCACTTTGGAGGCAGGGACAAGCGATCCCTGGGCAAGATGGCTAGCTAGATTATCTGGAATTAGAGA
>NW_008402607.1:0-250 GCF_000622305.1 Nannospalax galili
GTCCCTCAGTGCAAGTTCATCCACTGGAGTCTAGTTAGCCTATCTAGAGTCCCTCCCTTACAGAAGATCAGCTCTTCCCCACCCTGCAGTAATCCGCTGCAAATAGTTCTTTGGCTCAGATTGGGGCCTGCTGCCCAGTTCCCTAGTTCTGTGCTGGGTTTCTTGTCTGCTTGAGTTTGCATGGGTCTTGTGCATGCCAACACCATTGTTATAAGTTCATATGAGCAAGGTCCCAGGAGCCTGTAAGACT
>NW_008402608.1:0-250 GCF_000622305.1 Nannospalax galili
CTGGGTGTATTGCTGAGCATATCCTGGCATGATGAAAAGGCTGAGTTTAAGAAGTAGACTGGGACTTCCGATTGTCCAGTCATTGAAGTGACAATTAGATGAGTCATGTCAAGTTCCCCTATCCTTTCTGCAAACATTCATCTCTACATCAGAGAAAGTCCATTTTATGATTTTGTCAGCTGCTAAAATGAACAGACAAAGATGAATTTAAGCCCAGTCTCACCTGAGGTGCTCCCAGTAGACCCATAAG
>NW_008402609.1:0-250 GCF_000622305.1 Nannospalax galili
TGTGGGAAGCCTCTTTCCTAAGCCCAGTGGTCACATAGGGGAGAGTCAAGTTAGTGCAAGAACATGTCAGTTCAATGTCCTGGGAATGGGCCAGTATGCATGGAAGTGGTGGGATGCTTGGAGGATGGCAATGTAAATTTCAAATATCTTAGATCTAAACTCAAAATCACCTGCTTCATGTTGTTATTTAATGGGTCTATGCATCAAAGGTTTATGCAAACATTATCAAGTCTTCTGATTATGAAAAATA
>NW_008402610.1:0-250 GCF_000622305.1 Nannospalax galili
CAATCAACTGAGAAACACACAACATAGATCTTTATTACTAAGCCAGTAAGAAAAGCACTTCCTGGAAAAGTTGTGTTTGGAGTCAGGGCATTAAAGAATGTGTGATCACCCTAAAACATGGCACTTTTCTGTAACAGATGCACTTGCCATTTTAAGATGGCCAATGTGGTGACAGTATGCGGCATTTTCACCTGCAGCTCCCATTGACGTGTCACAGCCCTCAAAGCTATGTCCTCCATGCAACTGGATC
>NW_008402611.1:0-250 GCF_000622305.1 Nannospalax galili
TTAATAATTAGGGAAATGCAAATTAAAATCATTTTAAGATTTCATCTTAACTCAGACTGGCTAAGATGAAGAGGACAAATGATACCAAATGCTGGTGAGGTTGTGGTGAAAGGGGAACACTCATCCACTGCTGTTGGGATTGCAAACTTGTTCAACTACTATGGAAAGCACTGTGGAGAACACTTAAAAATGTAAAAATGAGCTCCTAGCCTGCACTACTATCCTCAGGCCTCTTGGGGTAAGTCTACAG
>NW_008402612.1:0-250 GCF_000622305.1 Nannospalax galili
ACTCTTCACTGAAACAAATTAGGGCTTCCTAGAGAAATGGCTGGTTCTAGGACTGGGGTAAGAAATAGAACAATTGGGCTGGAGTGTCTTACAGAGCCAGAAAGCAAGAGAGTACTAAAAACAAAACAATTTAACCATTTAAAAATTCTACTGGTGAGGCTATGCATAGAGAAGTCCAGTCAACAGAAAAGAGTTCCCAAGTGACCAAAGCTAGAATGATCTGAGCAACCAAATGAAGCCGTACTAGACT
>NW_008402613.1:0-250 GCF_000622305.1 Nannospalax galili
ACCAAGCTCCAATGTGTCATCACAATTCTCCAATGTTCCATCACATTGCTCAGTGTCCATAATAGTGCACCAATATGTCATCACAATGCTCAATGTGCCATCACAATGAACCAATAGGACATCACAATGTACCAATGTGACCTCACCATGTTTACTATGCCATCACAATGCTCTAATGTGTCATCTCAATGCTCACTATGCCATCTCAAAGCAAAAATATGTCATCTCACTGCTCCTACATGTCATCACA
>NW_008402614.1:0-250 GCF_000622305.1 Nannospalax galili
TGTAAACTCAATTATTTGAAATCTATTTACAGTCTTTGAAATACAACTTTATTTTTAGACTCTAACAGTAACATTGGTGTTGCTTAGGAATCACAACTGTTTTAAAAATTGTGAAAACAAAAAATAAACTTGTACACAGAACTGTTTGTAGCCAGTCAATAAAAAAGACTCGCACATAAGCAATGCCACCTCATGTTGCTTCTCCTTTCAAAATACAGATGCTGCCAACTCTGACACCTGAAAGACTCAA
>NW_008402615.1:0-250 GCF_000622305.1 Nannospalax galili
TCCCTAGAGCTTTGCCTGACACTTGAAACATAGAAGACACTCAAATATTTGTTGAAATAATTAGCAAATGAATCAAGGTAATAGTAATTTTGGGGGAATTTACATGATTTTACACACATATAAATTAAAATGACTCAATCCAGTTCAAAGAGACAGAAGGAGAGAGATGGAAAAATTTTATCTATTGGAAAAATTCACAGAATCTCATTCTACCTATGAGTTTTCACCGCCACAGCAGGAAGTGCAAGAC
>NW_008402616.1:0-250 GCF_000622305.1 Nannospalax galili
TACAACATTCAGCAATTTACATGGAATGGTCAATATTTTATTATAAAGTAGGCTCTGTATTAGATTGCCTTAACTGTAGGATAATAAGGGTTCTAAGCATATTTAAGGTAGATTGGCTAGACTGCAGTGCTTCATAGGTTACACATGCTGAAGGCATCTCAGCTCCCATGATTCTACTGTAGCAAACTACCACCACAAATCAAGGAGCACCTGTCATTTCTCCCTTTCAGGTATATAAAATCCTGCTTCT
>NW_008402617.1:0-250 GCF_000622305.1 Nannospalax galili
GAGAAACTGGAAATTTAAACATTAGTGACGTCCAGATATTATTAAAAACAAAGGGGCTGGAGAGTGACTCAGGGGTCAAGAACACTTGGACCCAGGTTTGATTCACAGCACCTACATGGTAACAACCGTCTATAACTCCAGTTCCAGGGGGATCTGATACCCCTTTCTGGCCTGTACAAGGCATTGCATGCATGTGGTGCACTTACATACACGGAGACAAAACAGTCATATACATAAAATAAAAATAAAA
>NW_008402618.1:0-249 GCF_000622305.1 Nannospalax galili
TATAGAGAGAGAGAGAGAGAGAGAGAGAGAGAGAGAGAGGCCTACAGAGTCCAATTTGTGTCCCCAAATGTCCTTCAGTGTAGGTTCATACACTGGAGCCTGGTTAACCTACCAAGTCCCATGCTTGAAAGAGACTGGCTTTGTCCCTCCCAGGAGCCATCTATTAACACAATTTCCTTAGGTGGGGATGGGGCTTCTTACTCACCTCCTGTGTATACTGTGATTTTTTTTTTTTTTTTTTTTTTTTTT
>NW_008402619.1:0-250 GCF_000622305.1 Nannospalax galili
CATTGTGATGTAACAATGAAACACTGTGAAGTCATATTATAACATTATGAGAGCACATTTGAGACCATAGTGTTAGCACATTGGATCATTGTGATGTTATAACAAAACATTGTAAAGTCATATTGTAGCATTTTGATAGCACATTGGAGCAATATATGGGCACATGGTGAGATAGTATTGGTTCATTGTAGTATTGTGATGTCGAAAAGGAACACTGAGAAGTCATAGGTTAGCATTGTGATGGCACATT
>NW_008402620.1:0-250 GCF_000622305.1 Nannospalax galili
TGAGAGACTAACCAGAAGAGTATCAACATCTTTTGATCCCGATAACGAAGACTGTATTAATGAGATATCTTCGCAGAAAGTACACGATGCATGAGGGCAAAACGAGACCGACCCAACCCAGATGGCTGACGACAGTGATTTTCGCTGGCTTGATGTGGTTTTCTGGTATCTCCCCTATAGCGGCTGATCCTCGTCCCTTTTGGGCTTTTGTGCGGTCATGGCCAGTGCCAGTACCAGTCCACAATGAGTC
>NW_008402621.1:0-250 GCF_000622305.1 Nannospalax galili
TTTCCCAGTATTGTAGAAACAATGTATTCCCTGAAACTACCTGCTTGAGACGTTCTGCCTGACTGATGGCAGTGGGAATGGCTGGACAAAAACACAGGGTGAAGCAAAAGTTAGCTAGAACAAAATGGAGTGAGTTTTGCCATTTCAATATGAAGTTCATATGTAGTTTCTTGATATAGAAAATGCATTGGAAGCTGGGCGTGGTGATGCATGCCTTTAATCCCAGCAGAGGGAGGCAGAGGCAGGCAGA
>NW_008402622.1:0-250 GCF_000622305.1 Nannospalax galili
TGCCTCTGCCTCCCAAGTGCTGGAACTAAAGGCATGCACCACCATGCCCAGTCGGGATTGTTATTTAGGGCATCAAGTGTAGACCTGACCTAGAAGTTACTTCAAATCCATGGCCAAGTAATAGTTTTGGCATGCTAAACTGCTAAGCTATTTAACACAATAAATCTGTACTATCATTGCATTAAACTTGATACACCTTAATCAGAATATAAATGTCAATTTGAATACATTGTATATGTGGATAAATACA
>NW_008402623.1:0-250 GCF_000622305.1 Nannospalax galili
GAACCTCTGGCTCCCTTGCCATATCCATCCCCTCAGTTCTTTCCAGTTCACTTTCCAGCTGGCCATGAGGCAGCTGATAACCCTGAACTTAGAATGCATAGTCCTTTTGGCTTTGAAAAGTTGAAAGCAATTCACAAGGTGATGATGGAAAATAGTATGCATGGTCCTTTTACCATGGCTATCTTTGATCAGCTTAGCAGTAAATTAGTCACTGCTTGGGACTTTAAACACCTCGCCCAGGCTGCCCTGT
>NW_008402624.1:0-250 GCF_000622305.1 Nannospalax galili
ATGGGTTTTTGAAAAATGAGAGCTCAAAGTTGGGTGGATAGGGAAGGTGGTATGGATCTGGGAGGAGTTAAGGGGTTAATATAAGCAAAGTACATTGTATGAAATTCTCAAAGAATTAATTTTTAAAAGTCAAAAATGAGTAAATAAGGTGGAGAGGAATTGAGAAAGATACCCAATGTCAACTTCTGGCTTGCATGCATGCCTGTATATATGAGCACATACATACATAAATACATATATACATACACAT
>NW_008402625.1:0-250 GCF_000622305.1 Nannospalax galili
TGTATGTGTGTGTGTCTATGTGTATGTGTGTGTGGTGTGTGTGCATGTGTGCATATGTGTATATGTGTGTGTATGTGTGTATGTGTGGTGTCTATGTGTGTATGTGCATGCGTATGTGTTCCTGTGCATGTGTATGTGTGTCTATGTGTATGTGTGTGGTGTGTGTACATTTGTGTGGGATGGTGTGTGTGTCTGTGTGTGCATGTGTGTGTATATGTGTGTATGTGTGGTGTGTATGAAGGGGAAGCAG
>NW_008402626.1:0-250 GCF_000622305.1 Nannospalax galili
CACCCCAATCGACGGGGGACCGATCCAGGTTAGGGTCTTCACAGCTGGCAAGAGGAGAGCCCGCAACAACCCTCCAGATTGCACTTCCCATCAAATGAGACCCTGGCCTGCATAGACTCTCTAGACAGTTAAAGGATGGCAGCAGAAGGAGAGACATTTCTTCAGTGGCGTATTTACTGGTAAAGTGCCAATCCGCCTCAAATGCCAGGGGTCGATTAGGAGCATCATAAAGCGATCTAAAACACCAGTC
>NW_008402627.1:0-250 GCF_000622305.1 Nannospalax galili
TGTGTGTGTGTGTGTGTTTGGGTGTGTGTTGGGGGGATGCTGGGGACCAATTCGGGAGCTATTCTGCTAGACATGTGTCCTGTCCTCAGAGTTATATGTATCCCTTCTTTTGTGATTTCTTTATAATTTAACAGAAAATTTTATATTTTCATGTTACAAATAAACTCAAGATAGAAACTTTTTTTACAATCAGTGTTACATTACTCATGTTTTGCAACAAAGATTTTGTTTCTTGTGTTAAGTAGACAGC
>NW_008402628.1:0-250 GCF_000622305.1 Nannospalax galili
GGTCAAAATGGCAGGCACGGGCCCATTGTGAGCGCCAAGGAGATGGCAAGCCCTGTGGAAATAACGAGAGAGTTCGGGACTGCAGAGCTGTCTGGGTGGTCTACGCTATCAGGAAGGCGGGTGCGTTCTGGATGGCGGCCATGGTCTGTAAGGCTGGAGCGACCAGAAGTGAGCCCCGCCAAACCGACGGAGGGCGCTATAGGGATTATGGGCGTGGTCTGGAAGGTGGGCGCGGTAGAGATGGCCAGTG
>NW_008402629.1:0-250 GCF_000622305.1 Nannospalax galili
TTATACCAGTGCACCTGCTCTTCCATAACCACGATGGCAAAATAATCTGCATTAGATCATCCTTGCTTTCTGAATAGTCGTCATTGGTAAAAGAAATGCCTGTTAATTGTAATTTCCATTTGCATATTAATTTTGTTCATTGATGCTTCATCAAGGGATTGGACTCAATAAAGTAACTGTTGCTTCCATTTCATTGTAGATTTCTTTTTTAAAATTTTATTTATTATTTTTATTTTATGTGTATGTGTGT
>NW_008402630.1:0-250 GCF_000622305.1 Nannospalax galili
TTTCAGGAGAAAATAAAATAAATAAATAAAAACAGGAAACAAGTTTTCCAAAAAGGTAGAAGTATTTGAAGATAAACTGCCATCCGACACTATAGCTAGCTTTATGTATGATAATTATGAACTTTCAAATTGGAAAAATGGGGAGCTCTAATCAAAAATAACTTGGCCTCTCTGTGGGGAATAATGTTTCAAAATTATTATAATTTTTTGGTCTTTTTGAGACAGGGTCTCTCTGTAGCCCCAGCTGTCC
>NW_008402631.1:0-250 GCF_000622305.1 Nannospalax galili
AACCAAAGGTCAGAACTCATTTAGGAACTGGTAGTGGTAGTAGTAAATGTTTTGCTAATGTTAGCTGGATTTCATTGTTTTATGCTCTAAAACACTCAAGTGAATGTAAAACACCCAAGAAGCATCCAAGTTTTCATCCAAAAGGATTGTCAACAGCACAGTACTGGCAGTGTACTAAAGAGGGACTTGAACAGTATAAGCACTAGAAAATAAAGAAGGCAACTTATGCCATTTGGTACATCCATTTTTT
>NW_008402632.1:0-250 GCF_000622305.1 Nannospalax galili
CCTACATGAGTTGCTCCAAGCTGTAGGGATTCTTCCAAGAGAACTGACCCCTACACGAGTCAGGCTTTTGAAGAACCTTCAACCTGTCACCATTCAGAGCTTGCTCTTTATCTACCAGGACTCCAGAGCCAGTGAGTTACCTGTATCTTTACCATCCCACTCTGGATGTGATGTTCTTATTAGATGGGCACTTTGCATTTATGAGGTCAAGTTAATAATGCATCTAAAGAAAAAAAAGTCATTGTGCATT
>NW_008402633.1:0-250 GCF_000622305.1 Nannospalax galili
CGTGCAGCTGGGTAGGAGATAGCCAAGATGTGTCGGGGAAAGGGCGGGGTGGAGAAGACAGAAGCCAGTCTACGCAGGTTCCATGACCCTCTGAAGTTCCTCCCTGAGGAACACGTGCGACACCTTTTCCATTTCCAGCAAGTTTATGGACGTTGAGAGCTTTCCAGACACTTGCATCTAATTTAACACCGAATTATGCGTTAAAAGTTCCTCAAAATAGTCCTCTGACTACTCCAGGAAGGGGCCACTC
>NW_008402634.1:0-250 GCF_000622305.1 Nannospalax galili
GAGGTTTTATCATATTCTGTTCTCATTTTCATTTTGTTTCTTAATTTCTTCTTTGACCAATTCTTGATTCAGGAGTGTGTTGTTCAATCTCCATGAGTTGATGTATTTACTAGAGCTTCCTTGCTGTTGATTATAAGTTTTATTGAACTATGGCCTGATGGAAGGCATGGAATTATTTCAGTTTTTTTTATTTGTTGAGATTTATTTTGTGCCCTAGAATGTGATAAATTTTAGAATAACTTGCATGAAC
>NW_008402635.1:0-250 GCF_000622305.1 Nannospalax galili
AAGATACTGTAGGAAGTCAGAGAATGTAAGAAGTCATCAATGGTTTCTATGTTGAAGGTATTACTGAATCTTCTAAACATTTGCAATAACACATACCGCATACACTTTACATTCACGGATAATGACTCAGAGCTATGTGTTTATGATTTTGTTTTTAAGGCAGAGTCTCCTGTTGTTACCAGAATTGTCTGGAATTAGGTCTGTACGTCAGAGCTGGGTCAGAACCCTTTGCAGTAGCCGTTCTTCAGCA
>NW_008402636.1:0-250 GCF_000622305.1 Nannospalax galili
GTTATATGCAGGCACATTGGCGAACACATTTCTTGTCTTTTTACTATAGGGTAGTACAACTGAGTTCTGATGATTAGAGTTTTTGGGAAATGTAGACAAAAATTGGGGGAAGTTGCTTCGTAAAGGAAGAGAAAATGAAGAGCTGATCTTTTTCAGTCGGTGCACCATGAAAGAAAGGGAAAAAGGCAGATCCAAAAATTGGTTTTGACTCTCAAGTGTTGAAAGGTTGGGAAGAAACAGAATCTACGGC
>NW_008402637.1:0-250 GCF_000622305.1 Nannospalax galili
ATTTTTGTACTCAGTTCCAAAATTTTAGACTTTCATCTTTAGTAGGTTTGACTAAGACAAAGGTTTTGGAAAAAAACAAAAACAAAAACTCTGTTTTGCAAAAGAGCCAGTGACAGTCAGAAGTCACAAGTTTAAGTGTTTATATTCATAAATACATGTCCACATACATGTCAAATGGACAAGAATTGAAAAAGTAGCACAATATACACAAAATATGTATAAAATGGAGAGGCCAAAGAGTTTGCTCTGC
>NW_008402638.1:0-250 GCF_000622305.1 Nannospalax galili
ATGACACATTGGTGCATTATTATGGCACACTGAGTACTGAGATGACATATGCAACATTGTAATAGCACATTGGAGCACTGTGATGACACAGTGGGAGATTGTGATGGCACACTGAGCATTCTGATGGCACAATGGAACATTGTGATGACACACTGATCATTCTGATGGAACAATGGAGCATTGTGAAGATATATTTGAGCACTGAGATGGCACATTGGGGCATTGTGATGGCACAATGGGCATTTGAGGG
>NW_008402639.1:0-250 GCF_000622305.1 Nannospalax galili
CTCCCTGGGAAGAGACAAGCTTTGGATATGGGCAGGTTGATCTCTGTGACCAGAGGCAGGAGGGATAAATGTGACTCCCGGAGATAAACTAATGTGTGTGAGTGTGGAGGTTGGAGTGGAGGGAGGGACTGAAGAGGTCCCTGTGGCATAGCCTCTGTTTTCCCTTTCCCTGTTTTCTCTTTGTTCCCCATCACTGCCGTGCCCTGTTCTCCTTACTTGTAGGCATCAGAAAATGACTGACGGGCTTCTC
>NW_008402640.1:0-250 GCF_000622305.1 Nannospalax galili
TTAAAATGATTGAGGCATATCACGCACATTACAGAACCAGTGTATTAATTTTTATAAAATATTGAGAATATAGTCAAATCTAACGGTCCTTAGGAAATACAAAATGCAAATCAAAACCACAGTGAGACAAAACCACTTCCTAAAATGATAATCATTTCAAATTTTGGTGAAATATGATTCAAATTTAACTATCATACATTTCTGGTGCTAGTGTGTTTTAATTTTTTTTTCTATCACAGTTAAATAAAAT
>NW_008402641.1:0-250 GCF_000622305.1 Nannospalax galili
TTTGAGAAATATTCACAGAAAATCCCATTTGCAAAACCAAACAAATGTTACATAATGGTTTTGCTTGTCTTGCATTCTAAAACATCACAATGCCGCACTCCAGTTTCAAGTATACATTACGCTAATGTCTCACTGAAGAGGGTTTTCTCTTGCTGCCTTTCTATTATCTAAGTCGAGGTTACAGTGAAATTTTCATTTTGAATCAATATCAAAATTTTGTCAAACACATTGCTTTCCCTATTTCATTTAA
>NW_008402642.1:0-250 GCF_000622305.1 Nannospalax galili
GTGGTGGTGCATGCCTTTAATTCCAGCACTTGGGAGGCAGAGGCAGGGAGATCCGAGGCCAGCCTGGACTACATAGTGAGTTCCAGGCCATCTGGGGCTACAGAGACCCTGTCTTAAAAAAGACAAAAAAATTAAAAAGATATATCTAATAAACCAAGAAAATACTCTCATTTCAAGACCTATTGCAAAATTATAAACACATAAATATCAAAATAGCATAGTTAGGCATGGTGATACATGCTATTATCCC
>NW_008402643.1:0-250 GCF_000622305.1 Nannospalax galili
GCTGCTGGAGGGTAAGCGAGTAGCCCCCTCCTCTGTCCCCTCCACCCTGTCATATTTATTGTTGGACTAGTTTTTTAGATCAGGGAGGCACACTGCGCCATGTGGTCCTGAAGCACAAGTCAGCACCTCCCCCCTCTGGGCTCATTCCAGTGAGATCACATAAGGGCTGATCCACCCCGAACTCATAGCCTAGGCTTCAGGTCATCCTGTTGCCTGTCCCAGAGACACCGTGCGAGCATACGGCTGGAGG
>NW_008402644.1:0-250 GCF_000622305.1 Nannospalax galili
GAGCATTGTGATTTCATATTGTATTTTGATGGCATAGTGAGCACTGTGATGTCAATGTGAAACATTGTGATGACACATAGGAGCCTTGGGATATCACATTGGAGCATAGTGTTGACACACTAGGGTTTTGGTAAGACACACTGAGCATTGTGATGTCATATCTGAGCATTGTGCTTGCATATTGGAGCATTCTGATGTGAGATGAAACATTGTAACAGCAAATTGGAGCATTGTGATGACACATTGGGGC
>NW_008402645.1:0-250 GCF_000622305.1 Nannospalax galili
ACTGAATGGGAAAAAAATCTTTACCAGCTAGACATCGGACAGAGGATTAATATCCAGAATATACAAAGAATTCAAAAAACAGAGAAACATAAAAATAAACATCCCAATAAAAAGATGGGCTAAGTACCCAAACAGTGGGTTCTCAAATGAAGAAATAAAAATGACTAAGAAAAACATTCTTAGCAATTAGACAAATGCGCATAAAAACCACTTTAAGATTCCATCTTACCCCAGTCAGACTGGCTAAGAT
>NW_008402646.1:0-250 GCF_000622305.1 Nannospalax galili
CTTCATCCATTTTTACTTTTACATATTTTATTATTTTTATTTTATGTTCATGCGTGTATTGCCTGCATTTGTGTGTATAAATGTTCACATGTTGTGCAATTCCCTTGGAGGTCAGAAGAGAATGTCAGGTCCCCTGGAACTGGAGTTACAGATGGTTTCTAGTCACCATGTGGGTGCTGGGACCTGAACCTGGGTCCTCTGCAAGGGAAGCCTGTGTTCTTAACCACTGAGCCATTTCTCCAGTCTTCAA
>NW_008402647.1:0-250 GCF_000622305.1 Nannospalax galili
ACAGCTGGGGCTACAGGGAGACCCTGCTTCAAAAAGACCAAAAAAAAATGCTCAATATCAAATCTACTCTTTAAGAAGAAGACCTCTGGAACTTCATCACCTACTCTATTATTGTCCTGCATGTCCTGAAACAATAAATCTCAACTTCATCCCCCTCTGAGGGCCCATTTGCACTAGAACCACTGATCCATAATCTCCTCTTATGTGTGTGACTAAATTAAATACTTCTTTTTAAAATTTTTAGTTATTT
>NW_008402648.1:0-250 GCF_000622305.1 Nannospalax galili
GTCAAAGATGGCATGTGACACGACCATGTGCACATCAGAGGTGCAGCTGATACGAGCATGTGCATGTCAGAGGGGTCAGGTGACAAGAATATCTGCTCATCAGAGGGGGAAGGTGACACTGCCATCTTAATGCAGAGAGGGCAAGTGACATGACGGTGTGCACGTAAACAAGGGCATGTGTCACGACCATGTGCATGTTACAGTGGTCAGGTGACACGATCATGTGCAGTCAGAAGGGGCAGCTGCCACG
>NW_008402649.1:0-250 GCF_000622305.1 Nannospalax galili
AAAAAAAAAAAGAGAAGAGGACATTAAGACAGAAGGGGAACATGTTGGGAGGGTCCTCAGGGGATAAGAGAGGGAAGTAGTGGGAGGTACATATGATCAAAATACATTGCATACATTGTATATATGTATGAAATTACCAAAAAATAAATGAAAAAGATTTTTAATTTAAAAATTGGTGTCTGTGTTCTCTCACTCCAAATCTCTTCTGCTTAGCTGTGTTCTTTAGTGAGTGGTTCAGAATTAACAAGCA
>NW_008402650.1:0-250 GCF_000622305.1 Nannospalax galili
AAGTTCTGAATGGCCTTGCTTTTATACTCTTTCACTTACTGTCTTACCCAGTGAATATTACACCAGGCACCCTGAGCTCCTAGACTGAGGAAATATTTTCTGAACTACACACTCAACTCTACCACATCCAAGTCCCACTGAAACATTGCTAATATTTCAATTAAAAGAATATTGATGATTAGGAATAAGCCTGGCAGTATGATAGCACCAAATGTGTAAATCTCCAATGAAGTAGCATAGAAAACAGGAG
>NW_008402651.1:0-250 GCF_000622305.1 Nannospalax galili
ACATCTGTATCACAGAGTCCCAGCACCAGCTAAACTTCTCACTGTTATATACTCCAGCACCTCCCAAGACCATTGGAAGCTGGGACAGGGCAGTTGTGCCATCTCTGACCCAGTAGGCACACCTTGCCTGGTATGTTGAGGATGTAGCCTGTAGCATTTGTAGATGAGCAGGACTATTGGTGAAAATTCTTCCCAGCAGACTGTATACATCACCTTTCTGCATTATCAGAGCCAGCCAGCCAGTTTGGTC
>NW_008402652.1:0-250 GCF_000622305.1 Nannospalax galili
CTCATCCAGACTCTCCTCTGAGATGTGCTCATTCTGATGGACCCACTCGCCATTGCATTTGAAGAATATTTGCATGGCTGGTCTTGCTTTGCACCTGAGTGAGATGGGGTTGTTCTTAACAATGTAGGCATCTTCTGGCTCCTCTACGAAATGAGGCAGTGTCCCCAGCGCAGATGGAACGGAGTCAGGAAGAACGTCACTGTTGTCGGTGCCTGGGAAATGGAAGAGGGAATCAGAACACATCTTACAG
>NW_008402653.1:0-250 GCF_000622305.1 Nannospalax galili
TGCTTCACTCTACTCACTCGGAATTCCTTTCCCGGTGCCTTCTAGGTCTCAAGAATCTGCAAAACACAGGAAACGCCAAATGCTCAAGCTCAAAAGGTTTACCTTCCCGGAGCAACAGCAGCTGCTTCTGCCACTCCTCCCAGAATCCTCCCAAACATGCACTCTGGGAAATGTAATTTAATCTCTAAACCAGCTGGTATTAACTAGTCAGCAAAAATATACTTCTGCCACACTTACCAGAATCCACCAG
>NW_008402654.1:0-250 GCF_000622305.1 Nannospalax galili
TCCCTCTCCCTCCTCCCTCTGTCTCTGTCTCTCTCTGTCTCTGTCTCTCTCCCCCCTCCCTCCCTCTGTCTCTCTCTCTCTGTCTCTCTGTCTCTCTCTCTCCTCTCCCTCCCTGTCTCTCTCTGTCTTTCTCTCTCTCTCCCTTCTCCCTCTTCCTCCCTCCCTCTCTCTGTCTCTCTCTGTCTCTGTTTCTCTCTGCCTCTCTGTCTCTCTCTCCCTCTCCCTCCCTCCCTCTGTCTCTGTCTCTGTC
>NW_008402655.1:0-250 GCF_000622305.1 Nannospalax galili
GAAGTGCCACGGGATGTGAGAGAACACAAGCAGTGCTTGGAGGGCAGCAGCGGGACCCTTCTGCCTGGTGCTGCCTTTTTCTAAAGGGAGAGGAAAACCAGTCTTTCGGTAAATAAGAGAAAGTCCAGCAGAGAGGTGGCCATTGCTGATTTGAGAGAGAAGTATGTGAAGGCTGCCAGAGCTTCTGGAGTGGGCGGAGGCGGCACCCGATGCCCAGCTCAACGGTGTGTCTTGGAGGCAGGCAGACAAC
>NW_008402656.1:0-250 GCF_000622305.1 Nannospalax galili
TCTCTTTGGGCCTCAGTTTCCACATCTGTCAAATGGGTGTGTATGATGTGAGTAGTATTTACTCCAGAGATTATTATGAGACTCATATGTGTGAATAAGAGTAAAGTGCTTAGAAATGTTGCTTAACCTATAGAAGAATGTTTGCTGAGGAGTGGGGGACATGTCCCAGATGCAGGAAGAAGAAAAGCAGTCTTGTAATATATTGCATCCCTTGATTGGTGAATAGGAGGTGTGAAGAAGCAAAGGCAAG
>NW_008402657.1:0-250 GCF_000622305.1 Nannospalax galili
AGTAATGATAAACTGGGTAGTTCCAACTGAGAGTATTTATGACCTCAAAGTTATAAGCCAAGCACAACAATCTTCCACAAATTAATCATGGAAATCAATTTCCTCTGAGCATGACACTTATTTACCATGTAGCATAAGGCCCTGGTATACTCCCTGGCTCCTCAACACAGGTATTCAGTGAGATAAAATTAGTCAGTGGGTATTTGTAGAGCAGAACATATTTGATAAAAAGAGAATGCCAAAATAGTAT
>NW_008402658.1:0-250 GCF_000622305.1 Nannospalax galili
ACTGTTTCTCCACCAAGCTCCAGCTACCAGGTTCCTGCCTTGAGTTCCTGCCCTGGCTTTCCCTTCATGATGAACTATAACCTGTAAGCTGAAATAAACCCTACCTCCACCCAAGTTGTTTTAGAGGATGGTATTTTTTTAAGTCACAGGTAGCAAATTAGAACAAAATACAACCACTGTTTCACCTAAAAATTGCACTTTGAGTTATTTATTCTGAGGAACTAAAAAATAAACTTGGAGAGGAGGTTAC
>NW_008402659.1:0-250 GCF_000622305.1 Nannospalax galili
CGAGGAAGTGCACGGTGGTTTGGGACGGAACCCGACCGGGCGGCTGACAGCGTCCCACCAGAGGAGCCAGCCCCGGTAGCAGAGAGCCCAGCAACGCGGAGAGCCAGGACCCAAATGGCAGACGTGGTGCGTGACCTGTGCCACGTCCCCCCCAGCGGTGCGAGGGAGACTGGTGCCACGCCCAGTAGCTGGTGCTCCGCGAAACCCCGCATGCCCATAGATCACATGGACCCTGGTTTCACAATCTCCA
>NW_008402660.1:0-250 GCF_000622305.1 Nannospalax galili
AATTTATATAAAGCAAGACACAATGACAGAGAATTTTGAAGAAGCTTTTCATCTAAACACAAGCTACATGGAACCCTCAATCTTTCATAAAAAGGATAAGAAAAGATTTTATATCAAGATTTGTTTAAATTTCACCTTGTAGGGAAGCCTAAATTAAAATCAAACACGGCTTTGAGAGGCAAACATTTTTAATTAAAAGATGCAAAGATTTCAAATTTGAGGGCAGTTTTACAGTGACAATAAGAAATAG
>NW_008402661.1:0-250 GCF_000622305.1 Nannospalax galili
GATCTTCTGCAAGAACAGCCAGTGTTCTTAACTGCTGAACCATCTCTCCAGTCTCCAGCATTACTTCTTTAAAATTTTTTTTCACAAGAAGAATCTCCAAACTTTCCTTTTTGAAACAGGGTCTGTGAGCTGGGAGTGGTGGTACATGCCTTTAGTCCCAGGGCTCAGAGGCAGAGAGAGGCAGTTCTTTGTGAGTTCCAGGACAGTTTGGGCTATAGGGAGACCCTGACTCAAAAAAAAAAAAAAAAAA
>NW_008402662.1:0-250 GCF_000622305.1 Nannospalax galili
TTCCAATGCAGGCTGGCTAGCCAGTCTGGCCAGAAAAAGAGTGAACTTCAGTTTCAGTGAAAGACCCTTTCTGAAGAAAATAAAGTGGAGAGTGACAGACCAGTGTCCTCTGGCATCTATACACGTGGCAAAGGGGATGGCCACCTGCACATATATGTGTACACACATACACACCGCACAGACACACAACTTTACAAAACATGCCATCTGCTTTTAGAAAGCCTTACTAATATATATTCTTTTTAGGCAA
>NW_008402663.1:0-250 GCF_000622305.1 Nannospalax galili
TATAACAGACTGACCTTGAACTGTCAACCTTCCTCCCTCAGCCTACTGAGTACCAAAGTCATAGGCGTGTGTCACCACCATGTTCAGCTCTCCAGCTTCTGTAGTATTCTTCACCAATAGAGACTCTTAAGTCCAAAGATTGGTATATGATTGATGAGTAGTGTGTAGTGTCAGAGCTGAGTGTTAGTCCAGATTGCCCGATCTGACATTTAAATCCTTTGCTTCTTTTAAATTATTTTGGAGGAGTTAA
>NW_008402664.1:0-250 GCF_000622305.1 Nannospalax galili
TAAGTAGTTGTGTGAAATAAGTGGTATTTTACACAGAAAAAATAACTAATAATTCACATTGCATACAAAAATAAACTCCATATGCCTTTTAAAGGAACTGGTCTGCCAAATCTCTTTTCCTTGACCATGATGAGCCATCATTAGTGGCCTGAGGAACTGCAGTGAAGCAATCAGAGACTGCAGCCTCTAAAGTTGTGAGATCTTATTTTATAAATTCCTACCTTTGTAAATGTCTTTAGAAATTCATAAT
>NW_008402665.1:0-250 GCF_000622305.1 Nannospalax galili
CTGCCTCTGCCTCCCAAGTGCTGGGATTAAAGGCATGTACCACAATGCCTGAAATAGCATTTCTTTTATTTTTTTTTGGTCTCTTTGAGACAGGGTCTGCCTGCAGCCCCAGCTGTCCTGTAACTCACTATGTAGACCAGGGTGGCCTCGAACTCACAGAGCTCTGCCTGCCTCTGCCTCCCAAGTGCTGGAATTAAAAGAGTGCATCACCACACCCTGCTTAAGCAAACAAAACAATGAGAACCCAAGA
>NW_008402666.1:0-250 GCF_000622305.1 Nannospalax galili
TTCCCATGAGGAGCCAGGGCTTCTATTATCACAAGCCAGGTCTGTCAGGTGCCTTGGCCAGAACGCCATTGTGGGGCCAGAACTGAAACTCAGGTCATATGAGAGAACCAAGAGAATAAAAGTTTTGTAACTCATAAAGGAAATGCACTTGGAGTCTGCAAGAGGGTTCTGCTCCCTGTTATCCTGCAGCCCGGAGCCAAGATGCCTGCCTCCTCCCTGGTAGAACCAGCCAGGCATGGGCCTTGGCTAC
>NW_008402667.1:0-250 GCF_000622305.1 Nannospalax galili
AGATGGAGGGTGGAGGGTGCATGCACATGGAGGCCAGAGAACAACTTGTGAGAATCAAACTCAGGTCTTCAGTCTTGGCAGCAAGAGTCTTTACTGACTGAACCATCTTGGTGGTCCAGTGTCAATATTTTGAAGTTGCTCTGACCCCAGGATTTCCATTGATAGCCAGATGCTGCTTTAATCATTCTTTGTTGTTATTTTATTTATTTATTTTTTGAGACAGGGTCTCCCTGTAGCCTCAGTTGGCCTG
>NW_008402668.1:0-250 GCF_000622305.1 Nannospalax galili
GGATTTGCAGAAAGTCTAGGTCTCTGTATCCTTTTGACAGTGATCAGTCCCTGGTTCTTAATCCAATACCCTGTCCCTGTGGTTTCACATTCCCAGTTATAACAGTAGTAAGAATCAGCACCCCCGTAGTTGTGCAGCTGTTGTGAAGTTTTACCACTTTTTGGGCACAAATAAAATTTTGTCTGTAATAATGTGTTCCTCTTGAGCACATGGGAGCACCCCGGCTCCCTGGGGAACCCTGTTAATTGTA
>NW_008402669.1:0-250 GCF_000622305.1 Nannospalax galili
CACTCTGATGGCACACTGTGGATTGCGATGGCAGAAAAGAGCATTTTGAAGGTGTACTGGAGCATTGTGAGGGTACAATGGGACATTGTGATGGCACATTTTGGCATTTTGAGAGATATTGAGCACTGTTATGGCACATTGGAGCATGGTAATATCTCACTGAGCACTGTGGCGTCACACTGGAGCATTGTGATGATACAGTAGTGCATTGTTATGGCACATTGAGCATTTTATTGACACATTAAACACT
>NW_008402670.1:0-250 GCF_000622305.1 Nannospalax galili
TTTTCTCTTATGAGGAAATACAACCAAAATTAAACTAAAGTGAATAAAGTTTGTATTTTTTCTGGCAGTTAATAATTTCTATATACCCTTGACTTGGACTTCTCCTGTCTCCTTTTATATTCTGGTACAATTGGGAATTTAATTTTAGACAAAACTATTTTTTGTTTTTTAGACAAAATCTTTAAAACTTGAGGGCTTTCCCAGGAGGGCAAGGAGCAAAAAGTGTCCTTTGTGTCCCTCTGACCCAATT
>NW_008402671.1:0-250 GCF_000622305.1 Nannospalax galili
GTGCCAACACTATAGCCAAATGTGTCATTTTGTTGCTCCAATGTGCCATCATGACTTTACAATATGATTTCACAATGTTCCATTTGGCCACCACAATGCACCATTGCATCATTTCAATGATCCATACTGGCGTCCTCATGCTCAGTATGCAAAAGGGTGCACAGTGTCCCTTCACAGTCCCACAATGTGACATCACAAAGTTACAGTATGATCTCACAAGGTTCCATTGTGAAATCACAATGCTCCAATG
>NW_008402672.1:0-250 GCF_000622305.1 Nannospalax galili
ATTAAGGTGGAACAAAGCCTCAGTAAGAGCCAGGTGAGGGTCGTGTTTGGCATCAGCCAATGGGCTTTTAGCCAGGAGGGACTTAAGTGTCCTCTTGGTCCTTTCGACAATGGCTTGTCCTTGCAGGTTATAGAGAATACAAAAGGTATGTTTGATTCCCCAGGAGGAAAAAATTTATTGAATTCTTGAGAGGAATAAGCAGTCCCATTATCAGTCTTAAGTGCCCAGGGTACACCCATGATTAGCATGG
>NW_008402673.1:0-250 GCF_000622305.1 Nannospalax galili
ATGCATATATATTTTATAAAAATAGTTTCACATCTAATATTTATTCATGGTTAGGCTTTCTATATTGAAATGCAGTTAGAGAAAATGAGTCCTTTTCTTGTAAGACTAAGCACAAAAATAAAAGCTTGTCACTTAAGCTATGGCAGAAATGATTAATCAGAATTGCTTTCAAACACTTCAGTATTGAGCCCATTAGCATTAAGAGAGGAGAATATTGGGGCTGGAGAGATGACTCAGAGGTTAAGAACAC
>NW_008402674.1:0-250 GCF_000622305.1 Nannospalax galili
TTGATAAGAAATACTAAATACTGGAAATGACTTTGTGTTCCCTTCTTTTTGGTGGAGGGGAATTCATTACAGCTATTTCCAGCTCTCATGACCCATATCCTGAGACCTTATTTAAGGGCTGAAAGCAAAGGGCAGTGAAGGTTACTGTCACCAGCTGTATGACTCCGTTCAAGGCTCCTGAATATTTTAGGCTACATTTACTAAGACTTGTTTGCCTGATTGCTTTTAGACTTGTGTATTATTCATTGAT
>NW_008402675.1:0-250 GCF_000622305.1 Nannospalax galili
TAGCTTACAAGTGTCCTTAACTCCAGTTCCATGGGATCTGATACCCACTCCTGACCTCTTCAGGCATTGCATGCACATGCTGCAGTTACATGCATGGAGGCAAAACACTCATACACATAAAATTTAAAAATTTAAATTAAGGGTACACTGAAAATTAAAAGTTTAAATTAAGGGTACATTACACCAAACGTGGATGAAGTACAACTCTAACTTTTTGAAAATTCTTAGTATCAAAAATATATGTCCTGAG
>NW_008402676.1:0-250 GCF_000622305.1 Nannospalax galili
TAACCTTATCACTAAGCATAGCCATATCTAGGCCTAACTCTATACCTAGCCATAACATTTGTCCTAGACATGACCCTAGCACTAGCCATATCCCTATCCCTACCTAACCCTTGGTATAGCCCTAACTATACCTGTAGCCATATCCCTAACCCTAACCATCACCCTAACCTCAATAATAAACCTAGCCCCAAATTAAGCCTTAGTCCAGGCCCTATCCTGATCCCTAATACTAGCCCTGGCCCTAAACTTA
>NW_008402677.1:0-250 GCF_000622305.1 Nannospalax galili
ATATGACTTAAGTGAGAGATGCTCACCAAAGAAAAGAGGTCATTCTGTAATTCAAGTCGATCCACAGGGGGTAGAGAAAGGTCACAGATGCCTGGTAATAAACCTTCCAGCATGGCAGAGCTGTATTGAGTCCAATAAAACCCAACTGTTCCCAGATTTCACTGTAAAGAATCAATGAGCACTATTAATCACTCTTGACTTTTTTTTTTTTAAGAAATTTTTTTATTGGTGGCAGTGCCAGGGATCAAAC
>NW_008402678.1:0-250 GCF_000622305.1 Nannospalax galili
CTCAAATAAACTCTTCCTTGTATAAATTGCTCTAGTCAATGTTTCTATTACAGCAACAGAAAAGTGACCAATACAGTAACTGGTACCAAGAGTGGGGTGTCGGCTCTGAAGAACCTGAGCATGTGGGTTTTGGAGGAATGTGGAAGACTTTGGAAGTTTGGGCTATAAAAGCAGTTGATTGCTGTAAGGAGAGCTTAACAGGCCATTCTAGTAGGCACCTGGAAGAAAGTAGTTCTGAGAACAATGTAGT
>NW_008402679.1:0-250 GCF_000622305.1 Nannospalax galili
TTGCTTAAAAAACATTCTAGTGGAAAACAGCAAGATCACCATTGAAATGTTGCAGAACTGTAAATGTATCTAGACATTTTGGAAAGTGTGTAAACTATTTAAATGCATTCACTGTAGGCACATCTGACCTTTTTTTGTATAGAAGGTGATGTCAGTGTCTGAATTGACATATTAAATTTCATCATCTCATTCTTTTTAACAGAATATTTAGTATACATTTCCTAAAGGAGGAAATTTTTTATTAGTATGT
>NW_008402680.1:0-250 GCF_000622305.1 Nannospalax galili
CCAGCACAGCAAACTACCTCTATTGGTGCAGTAGTGGCACTGCTATCTGGGCAGTAATCAACAGCTACCTAACTGAACTTAGAACTCTGTCAATGGGAGCGAACTCATGGGTGGCACTGTAAACACAGCCAATTTCACATGGCTGGAGAGATCATAGATCCTAGAGAAAATCCTATCTCTGTCATATCTCTAGACAAAAGACATTTCTTACCATATGTTAAATATGGATCCTTATATTTACAGACAAGCA
>NW_008402681.1:0-250 GCF_000622305.1 Nannospalax galili
GAGATGGCTCAACGGTTAAGAGCACTGGCTGCTCTTGCAAAGGACCCTGGTCAATTCCCAGCACACACATGGTGGCTAAAAACGATTTGTAACTCCAGTTCTAGGGGAATCTGATGACTTCTGACCTCTGCAGGTGCATGTACACATATTCAGGCAATACACTCATACACATAAAATGAAAATAAGTAAATTTCTTTTTAAAACAAGTTCAGAGTACATGGGAAGCTGAGGCAGCTGGACTGCCACAAGT
>NW_008402682.1:0-250 GCF_000622305.1 Nannospalax galili
TTAATATGAGGCTGTTGTGCTTTCAGATTCAGATGTTTATACCAATAATTTGGCAAGAGCCACTGTTACTCTCAACCTTCTTTTTTCATTTCTACTTTCATTTCACTTTTACTTTAGGCTTAGTCACAGCCAGTCTCTGTAATTTCTGTCTAATATACTGAGCCATAACTGAATCCTCATCAGAATCCTCTGTTTCATGTGAATTCTGAGGACCTGGAGCCAGACAAGGAGGAACTAAAGACTCCTTCCT
>NW_008402683.1:0-250 GCF_000622305.1 Nannospalax galili
CTCTCTGTGGGGGCAGAACTCACTGGGCTTTCCTCAATCTTTGCATCAAGAGGCTCTTTCTTGTCTTGGAGTCAGAAGTTCCCTGGGTCTGGGGAGTCCTGACTGGGCCCCCATCCACTCCAGCATCCAGCAAGCTTAGAAGACTCTACATCTTTCCATTCATGTTCCTCGGTGACTGTGAGCAGAATGAGGGCAGAGACTAATGTGAGCTTCTTGAGCCACACCACCCAGCTGGGACCCTCACAGAGTG
>NW_008402684.1:0-250 GCF_000622305.1 Nannospalax galili
CCCCTTTGTGAAACTCCCTCTTGGCCTTGTTCTTTTCTAATAATGTATTTGTCTTGCAGTGCAGTAAATAGAAAAGGGCTCAACTCAAAATTTCTCTTCAGAACTAGTCCCGTGTAAGAGTCCGCCCTCCTCTGTGCAATGTAACTACTTTGCTTCCTACCACATTTAAACGCCTTGATTCTCCAGGGGCTTCTGCTGGGTTTTATTTTCCTGCTTTGTACCCATGTCGCAGTAGTTGCCTTCTTCTTCT
>NW_008402685.1:0-250 GCF_000622305.1 Nannospalax galili
ACCCTTTAGAGTTTTTATTCTAGAAAAGTCAACTATTTGGCACACTACAACCTTATTTTTGTCCAGGAAAGCTCTCAGCTGCCAATCAAGGGAGAAATTATAATTATGTTCTTCGTAATTTCCAAGACCTAGCTGGAAAACAGGCCTGGTGGAAAGAAAAGTCCTCACAAAAACAGCTTAAAAGGCCAAAGTACCATTTTTAGTGGAAATTCAAAGAAAAGCAAACCATATTTAAATCAAAAGGCTATGT
>NW_008402686.1:0-250 GCF_000622305.1 Nannospalax galili
TGAACAGGAGAAGCACAGGTGAGCATGGGCGCACATGGCTTAACAGGAGGGCATACAGGTAAGCAGGAGGACACATGGGTTATCTGTGTAGATAACACAGATAACAGGTGTAGATGAGGTCCCAGGATTAAGCAGGAGCATGCACGGGTGAGCCAGAGGAAACATGAGAAGGAAGGCCCATGAGTGAGTGAAAAGGAACAAGTGTGAACAGGAAAACATATGGCTTAGTAGGAGGGCACACAGGTGAGCA
>NW_008402687.1:0-250 GCF_000622305.1 Nannospalax galili
TTATGTTCATGAACCAGTCCTGGCTTTTACAATCTTTCTGCCTCCTCTTCTCCCTTGGTCCCTGAACAATGGGTGGGCAAACACCTGAATGAATAGGACTCAGCATGTATGGCAGAGTGCATGGTGTTCAGTAGGGGAATAGGGGAAAGCGTGGATGGGGGATGGGGTTCTGAATTTGAGTAAGAAATGTTATATGAAATTTTGAAAGTTCAATAAATAAGCAAAAAATTTATATTTTGCATAATTATAG
>NW_008402688.1:0-250 GCF_000622305.1 Nannospalax galili
CAGCAGTTAAGAGTACAGGCTGATCTTACATTATACTGGCTAACAAATTATACTACAGTTCCAGGGGGATCTAAGGCCCTCTTCTTGCCTCCACAGGCATTGAATAACATAGATGAACTGGCATATCTGTAGGCAAGACACCTACATAAAATAAAAATAAGTAATAAATACATATAATTGCTTCATGGAGACTTGTAGAACAAAGGATTATGCCTTTCTCTCATCCATTCAATAAATAGCACATTAGTAC
>NW_008402689.1:0-250 GCF_000622305.1 Nannospalax galili
TGGCACATTGGAGCAATATAATGGCACATTGGGCCATAATGTTGGCACATTTGGAGCATTTTGATGTAACATTGGAGCATTGTGATGACACATAAGAGCATTTTGATGTCACATTGGTTGATTGTGAGGGGCATTGAGCACTATGTTTTACATATTGAGCATGGTGACGAAACAATGGACCATTGTAATTGTAGCGCCAGCACTACAAATCGCACTCAGAGGTCAGGCGAGGGGCTGAGGACTTGAAAAA
>NW_008402690.1:0-250 GCF_000622305.1 Nannospalax galili
AAAAGTTCAGTGCCTTGCCACAATGGGAGGAAGATCATCCCACACCTATAAACCCCACCACTACCAAGGCTCAGGAACTTTTGTGGAAGAGGTTGGCAGAAAGAATTTAAGAGCTGAAGGAAGAGGTGAAGTGTTAACTGTAAGGGTCCTCTGACCATTATGCCAGCAAGCTATAGTCACACCTCCTTCCCACACCCATCAAGGAGTCAATGGGGGAGTCAGTTACCCCTCCCACCCAATCAGTCAACCT
>NW_008402691.1:0-250 GCF_000622305.1 Nannospalax galili
TGGTGTGATCAAGACTTTCTTGGGCCTGGTTTCCCTGATATCAACTTAATATATCCATCAATTGTCCCAATTCATTCCAGTCTGTTTACATGGTTTACTCACTACCATGAGTAAGTTATTTATCAGACTGTGCTGCATGGATGGTGTTTATCTGTTCAAAGCACTGTTCCCTTGTCTAACCAGGCACAGAGTCGTTGTCTAACCTCAAATGGAGATGTTAGATACACATTTGAGTTCTCAAGAAAATAAC
>NW_008402692.1:0-250 GCF_000622305.1 Nannospalax galili
TTGGAGCAATATAATGGCACATGGGGAGACTGTGTTGACACATTGGAGCATAGCAATGTCACAATGGAACATTGTGAAGTCCTAGTGTTACATTGTGATGGTACTATGGAGAATTCTGTCATCATATTTGCAGATTGTGAGGGGACATCGAGCAGCGTGTTTGCATATTGAGCATGATGACAACATAATGGATCACGGAAATGACACAATTTCGCATCATGTTGGCACAATGAGCACTGTGATGGCATAT
>NW_008402693.1:0-250 GCF_000622305.1 Nannospalax galili
ATCTAGTGCTGACTTCAAACCCACACCTCTAATGACTATCATCCACAGTGCTGGAAGGTGGTATGTATGAGACTAGAAGAACAAATCAACAATCTTACCCACCTGTGAATCCTCTGAACTACATCGAGTAACCTGGAAAGATACATCCACCAGTCGGCTGTGGCATAAATATTATGGGAGTAGCCAACTACACTTTAACTGAATTTTAAGGTCTGCTTCATAGGATGGGATCCATACCTGACTCTGACAT
>NW_008402694.1:0-250 GCF_000622305.1 Nannospalax galili
GTATGTTAATTCCATTTGATATAAGATGTTATTTATTTCAGATTTCGATTTGCTTTTTGTTCAGTTGACCTGTCTATTGGAGAATGGGTTACTGAGGTCACTGACAGTTATAGAGTTGGGACTACTTTGGGTTTTATAGTCTCGCAGTACTATTTTTATAAAATTGGATGCATCAGAGTTTTGTGCATACATTTTCATATTGTAATATGTTCTTGGTTAATTGTTACATTAATTAAAAATAAGTGACACT
>NW_008402695.1:0-249 GCF_000622305.1 Nannospalax galili
CCAGGGGACAGCAAAGAGTCAAGGAAAATGAGCAGGTGCTCTGAGGAGAACACACTCCAGGAGAAGGTAATACAACCATGGAAAGTTCCAGATCTGGAGCTTAGTGGATAGGGGACACTTTGTTGATTGAAATATGTGTACTGAGAAAAGGCAGATTTGCTTCAAGCTCATGACTACATTCAGCTTATAACAATCTCACTCTCCTAACCACGATCTCTCTCTCTCTCTCTCTCTCTCTCTCTCTCTCTC
>NW_008402696.1:0-250 GCF_000622305.1 Nannospalax galili
ACACACACACACACACACACACTCACAAATACATACACAGATACATACACAAATACACCCACACCCATACACACATTCACATACACACACTCTCATGCTTGCACACTCACATTTACACACATACAGTCTCTCATACAGTCACATACTTGCACACTCACATATACATACTCAATTATACACATGCTCACACCCACATACATTTACACACTCTCATGTTTGCACACTCACATTTACACACATTCACATACAC
>NW_008402697.1:0-250 GCF_000622305.1 Nannospalax galili
TGAGTATCTTGTTTTCATTCCTGAAGGATATTTTCAACCCACAGAGCATTCGGTATTACACCATCTGAAAAATATTGTCCCACTTTGACCTCCATGATTTCCCGAGTGAAAATTGCCGTCAGTTGTCAGTGTTCTCTAGGTGAGCCTTCAAGGCTTTCTTCTTTGTGGCATGATGGCTCCTTCAGACATGTGGTTTATGTCAGTTCTTCCTCTTCAAACTTTTCTTTAACAGTTCCTCAGAGCAGTCTGT
>NW_008402698.1:0-250 GCF_000622305.1 Nannospalax galili
CAAGTAATGTCCTGCATAGCTAATGTTTCTTGGCCCAGGATTCAGTTCATAACACTGCATCACATTTAGTTCTCATAGGAATTAGATCTTCTCTAACCTGTTATAGCTCCTCCGCATTTTGATTTATGAGTCTTGACATTATCAAGTAATAGGCTCATTATTTTCTAGATGGCCTATAATTATGAATTTGCCTGATGTCCTTCATAGTTAGATTTAGGATGTGTATTTTCTACAGAGATAACACAAAAGT
>NW_008402699.1:0-250 GCF_000622305.1 Nannospalax galili
AACCATTCCTGAATCTCTGGAATAAAGCCAACTTGATCATGGTGGATGATCCTTTTTGTTGCTGGGGTGTGGCGGGTTGCGCGCTGCCACGCCAGCTGTTGCTGGGGTGTGCGGGTTTTGCGCACTGTGTTGTTGTGCGGGTTCCTGGCTCTCCGCAGCTACCGGGCACTGGCGACTCTGCGGGTCTCTGTCAGCTGCTGGCAGGTTCTGTTCCAAGCTGCCGGACACTCCCTCTGTGTACGTGATCCGT
>NW_008402700.1:0-250 GCF_000622305.1 Nannospalax galili
CAGTACCATAGTGGAGGGAGGGAGGGAGGATGGTTAAGTAACTCTGCCAAAGAGGCATGGTGAGTGATGTGTGAGCACTAGAACCCGGGTAACTTCAGCTGAGTCCAGTGGCACATGCCTGTTATCCCAACACTTGGGAGGCTGAGGCAGGAGGATCAAGGGTTAAAGACCAACCTGAGGTACATGAGACCCTTGTCTCAAATAGAAAAGAGAAGAAGAGGAGGGGAGGAGAGGAAGAGAGTGCATCTGA
>NW_008402701.1:0-250 GCF_000622305.1 Nannospalax galili
AGCCTGGCTTGCTTTGAAAGTCTGAAGAATACTTCCGCAGTGCTGAGGAGTTCATGATCAGCACATGACCATCCTTAAGATACACCCTCGTGGGGGAGGGAGGATTTCCAGGTGCCTTTATAAACTCTTTAATACCTATAATAAATGAGTCCCTGCTTGACTAAACTCCCCGTTGCGTCTGACTGTCCCTGGTACTGGGGGCATCGTGGGCTGGCAAACGGTGTGCTTACTCATCCCCAATCATCACTCC
>NW_008402702.1:0-250 GCF_000622305.1 Nannospalax galili
CCCTAGCTCAGCAGGGCCTTTCCCTTTCATGCTGGCCTTGGCTTGTGTTAAGTATCACATGGGTTGGGGAAAGGGCTTCCTTTCTCCTGATCCTCCTTTCTTTCTCCTGCCTCCCAAAGATTGATGCAGTAGAGACAGTTCTCCCTCCATATCTTGGGGGAAGAGATCCTGCTCCCTTTGTCCCTCATTCTTTGTTCACAGTCTGTGAACGAGGAGAGGATTATTACTGCCCACTGCAGTAAAAACACCT
>NW_008402703.1:0-250 GCF_000622305.1 Nannospalax galili
TTTGAGTGCCAATCTTTGAAAGGCTGGTCTCAGACAAAGACCCAGAGACCGACAGGCATGGGGAAGTAAGGCAAGAAAGAATAGATGACTAGTGAGGAGTGAAGTAGGCCATGCTGGACAACTAGAGGGGAATTCCAGGTGGAAGCTCAGAGGCAGAATGCACCACATACAAGTCACCTTGAAGGAGAGGGAGCTGGGATGTGTATGGACCAATCCCTATCTTCCAGCATCTTGGGAGGGCTGCTTCTGA
>NW_008402704.1:0-250 GCF_000622305.1 Nannospalax galili
TTGTGAGACCTTGTCAAAACAACAAAACAAAACACAACCCACCAATATTCTATCTATCCATTTGTCTGTCTTTCTCCCATCCATCTGTCTTTTATCCTTGAACTTTAGCTTTATGTTCTTCATATGCTGGAAAAGTTTCTCTCTGATGAGTCCTAAACCATTGTCATTAGAGATGTACCTTCTTATTCACAGCAATAATCCCCACATTACTTTGGCCTTACATCATCTGGCTACTCTGCTGCAATCACCA
>NW_008402705.1:0-250 GCF_000622305.1 Nannospalax galili
CATTGAGTGGACTTTTAGTCCAATTAGGTAGCTGTTGATTGCCCCCAAGATCAAAGTGCCACTACTGCGCAAATGTCGTACATTGTGACAGCCGATGATGTGGTTATTTGGTCTTGTTGCTGGTGTTGGAGCACTGATTCATGTTTTCCCGTGGCACAGTCTTATTGCTCTCCAAAGCTATGAGAGCTAGCCTTCACAGGAAGTGTGCAATGACAGGATTCTTTGGTATCTTGGAAGTTTAAAACTATCT
>NW_008402706.1:0-250 GCF_000622305.1 Nannospalax galili
CTGACCAGTCTCCACAGTCCAGCCCCCAATGACCAGCCTCCACAGTCCAGTCCCTGGACCAGTCTCCACAGTCCCAGCCCCCACCGTCCAGCCTCCAGAGTCCAGCCCCCATTGAACAGTCTCCACAGTCCAGCCCCCACTGACCAGTCTCCACAGTCCAGTCCCCGCTGACCAGTCTCCACAGTCTCCACAGTCCAGCCCCCACTGACCAGCCTCCACAGTCTAGTCCCTGCTGACCAGTCTCCACAGT
>NW_008402707.1:0-250 GCF_000622305.1 Nannospalax galili
AACATCTCTCAAAATGTCCTGTAACTGTGATGAGCCACCTGTCCTCTTGTTCAGGGAGGCCATGGAGATCCTACCAGTTGGACCTGAACCAGTGTCCTGTCTGCAAAGAGGAGGGTCAACACAGAGGAAACTTCCTCAAAGCTTCTAAGTGAAGCCAAGGCCTACCAAGGCTTCTGACTTATCCTCACATCGATGAAACGGGCAAAAGAAAAGACCTAAGGATCCAAAGCTCCTTCAAAGCCCATGTGAC
>NW_008402708.1:0-250 GCF_000622305.1 Nannospalax galili
TTCTTGTTAATACAGCCTTCAGCTATACATGGACTCATGTAGACATATAGTTTGTTTAATTTTTCAGCAGGATTTTGAATACATTTTTTCTCTTTTTTTTCATGCTAGCTATTCCTTATTTATCTCTCCTACGTCTTTCATTGTGTAGCCCTCCTTGCACCCTCCCCAGTTAAAATAAATGATATTGTTGCAGTAGTGGCACTTTTATATTGGTGGTAATCAAAAGCTACCTAATTGGACATCAAGCATA
>NW_008402709.1:0-250 GCF_000622305.1 Nannospalax galili
GGGCAGGTGACACAACAATCTGCACGTCAGAGGGGGCAAGTGACACGACCATGTGCCTGACAGAGGGGGCAGGTGCCACGACCCTCTGGATGTCAGAGGGGGCAGGTGGCACGAACATCTGCTCGTCAGAGGGGCCAGGTGACACGACCATTTGATGGCAGAGAGGGCTTGTGACACAACCGTGTGCATGTCAAAGTTAGCAAGTGACACCACCATGTGCACATCAAAGAGAGCAGGTGACACGACCATG
>NW_008402710.1:0-250 GCF_000622305.1 Nannospalax galili
CGTTCTCCAGGCATGGTGTGACCCTTGACCACTTGACTCGCAGTAACTGTGGTGACCCACAGTGGACCTGCACAAGACTGGGCCGATGAACTTGTCCCTCCATAAACGGGGGAGCTCATGAGGGCCCACCACTGCTTGATTAGCGATAGGCAGATAGGTGAGTTCAGGGAGAAACGTCTCTTCAGTTCTGTACGGCCAATAGGTCACACACACTTCTGTGAGTGATTGAAAACACTTATTCTTTCACCAA
>NW_008402711.1:0-250 GCF_000622305.1 Nannospalax galili
CACATGGTCATGTTACCTGACCTCTTTGTCATGCACACGGTCGTGTCACCTGGCCTCTCTGCCATAAAGATGGATGTTTTACCTGCAACCTTGGATGTGTAAATGATCCTGTCACCTGCCCACTGTGAGGTGTTGATGGTCGTGTCACCGGCCACTTCTGAACTGAAAATGGTCGTGTAGGCTGCCGCCCCTAATGTGCACATGGTCTTGTCACCTGCTTCCTTTGATGTGTCGATGGTCATGTCACCTG
>NW_008402712.1:0-250 GCF_000622305.1 Nannospalax galili
CAACTTGATAATTCTGGGATCACCTGGGAGACGAGACTTCAGGGACACCTGTTGCGGGATCATTCAGCCTCTGGTCGTGCCTGAAAGAGATTTTTCTCAATTAGGTTAACTGAGGTGAACAGATCCATCTGACTGTGTGCAGCACCACCCAATGGGCTGAGGTTCCAGACTGAAGAGAATTCTAGCTGACCAACAGCATTCATCTCTGTCTGCTTCCTGACCTGGGATGCAACGTGACCAGCTGCATCAG
>NW_008402713.1:0-250 GCF_000622305.1 Nannospalax galili
CAGTGAGCAAGGTGGAGTAGTTGAGAAACTTTTGGCTCCAGTGGCCATGGACATGCTGTGAGAGTTCCATCCTGGCCCTAGTGAGGTTATCTACTTTGTATGGTGTGAGAAACAGGGCTTTGAACCAATGGTCACAGGCCATTGGCATCATTTTTTTGGTGATAGCCATCTCCTCTCCGAGGAGGTATACCTGTTGTTGGATGACAGAAATGGCCTGGAACAGGTATTGATTAATAAGAGATTGAGTGTG
>NW_008402714.1:0-250 GCF_000622305.1 Nannospalax galili
CTCATATACACAGACACACAGATACAAACACACACATGCACTCTCTACACACTCATACATACCCTCATATACACAGACACAGATGCAAACACATACACACATGCACACTCTACATACAAACACTCATAAACAGAGACACAGATGCAAACACACATAGGCACACATGTAATACACTCTTCACACACACTCATATGCACATACACAGATGCAAACACACACAAGTGCACACAGACTCCATCCACACACACAC
>NW_008402715.1:0-250 GCF_000622305.1 Nannospalax galili
CCATCTGCATGCCAGAGAGGGCAGGTGACACAACCATGTGAACGTAAGAGACGGCAGGTGACACAACCATATGCACGTCAGAGAGGGCAGGTGACACGAGAATGTGCATGTCAGATGGGGCAGTTGACACGACCATCTGCACGCCAGAGAGGGCGGGTGACATGACCATCTGCACGTCAGAGAGATCCGGTGATACGATCATCTGTACTTCAGAGGGGGCAGGTGACATGACCATGTGCACGTCAGAGGG
>NW_008402716.1:0-250 GCF_000622305.1 Nannospalax galili
AACATGGAAAATTAGCCACTCCCTTGGCATCCCTTATAATCCATAGGGACAGGCCATTGTGGAGCGGGCCAATAGGGCCCTCAAAGAAACATTACAATAAATTGCTACCCCTGAGTCTAAAAGGCACCCACACCTGACTCTAATTGAAGCTCTATTCAGCATTAATTTCTTGTCCTTTCATGAAAATGGGCTGAGGCTTGCCTACAAACACTGGGGTACCATACCTAGGCCTACACCCCTGCCACTAGTG
>NW_008402717.1:0-250 GCF_000622305.1 Nannospalax galili
TTCCTCAACATTCTAACCTTAAAACAAGTCATGAATAATTAAGAAATTGCAGAAACAAAAATTTATTAAGGAATAGGGCGGTTCTATAAGAAATTTTCAGGTGAGTTTCATTTTTAATTTTTCACGTATGTGTCTATGTGACATGTCTTTATTTCCTTCTCTATTTTTTTGTTTCAGGTTCTATCATTCTCCTCAGTTGCTCCTTTTCTGAGACCATTTCATGCTGAAGATTACAAAATTATGAAGTCCT
>NW_008402718.1:0-250 GCF_000622305.1 Nannospalax galili
AAATAAATAAATAAATAAATAAATAAATAAAATTTCAAAAAAACAAAGAAAGGCTATCTGCTTTTCCCCTTCAGCAGTTGGGTCTACTCTTTTCCTCAAATATTTTCCTACTTTACTCAAATGTTGCAAAACTTAGTTTATTTCTAATCAACATATGTGCATCCTAATCAGTTAGATGAAATGCATCAGGTTAAGTAGTATAGACTTTATTTTGTTATTTTCTTACTTGGGAAATTTCTAATTACCACAA
>NW_008402719.1:0-250 GCF_000622305.1 Nannospalax galili
GTGCATCTTGCTAGGCAAGTTTTTGTAGTACACCAGATTCACTGCAGGTAACGTAGGTGATCACGCCTCTCTTTTGGTAACACACATAGCACCTTCCAGCACTATTAAAGCTAGTTAGTACTAGCTTTGATTTCTCCTTGAAGTCAGTACCAGCTTGATTTCTCCTTGTTTGTTCCCCAATGTGTGTGTAGTGTCTTCTGCAATAGGGTCTTGCTGTCAAGTTCTGGTGTGTAACCAAGAGCTGGGGCAA
>NW_008402720.1:0-250 GCF_000622305.1 Nannospalax galili
GAGGTGGCTTGTGAAATGACCATCTGCACGTCAGAGGGGGCAGGTGCCACGTCCATGTGCATGTCAGAGGGTGGATGTGACACCACCCTCTGCACGTCAGAGGGGCCAGGTGACACCACCATGTGCAAGTCACAGGGGGCAGGTGACGCGACAATGTCCATGTCAGAGTGGGAGTTCACACGACCTTCTGCTCGTCAGAGGGGGAGGTGACAGGACCATCTTCATCGCAGAGAGGGAAGGTGACACGACC
>NW_008402721.1:0-250 GCF_000622305.1 Nannospalax galili
ACTAACTCACTTTCTGGCTTCTGCTCAGCTAGGCTTCCTTATACAGCTTGGGCCCACTGCCCAAGGATGGAGATGCCCCATAACTACCATCAACCAAGACAGTTCTTCACAGATATGGCCACAGGCCAATCTGATCTGGGAAATTCTTCAATTTAGGTTCTTTCTTTCAAGGTGACTCTAGGTTGTGTCGAGTTGACAATAACTACCCAGTACACCCTGATTCTATAAATGAGGAGAACAGGGGATGAGG
>NW_008402722.1:0-250 GCF_000622305.1 Nannospalax galili
CTTAGTACAAGAGGCCAGGGGTTTCTCGGTGCTGGACCTTTGTCAGGCCTCTGAGGACAGGAAAGCCGCCAACCAGATTGTGCCTTGCCACAAAGACCCACGTATGGGCTGCTCGTGCTGGCTAGTCAGTAGTTCCATCGGATGTGCAAATGAGCCACATGGTGACAGCACAAACACATGACTTGTCCTTCCTCAGGTTGAAGTGAAGCCTGAACTTAGGAGTGGGAGGGTGGAGGGTGCAAGTAGTCTT
>NW_008402723.1:0-250 GCF_000622305.1 Nannospalax galili
TTCTATCTTCCTCTCTAATGGCCCCTAGCACCCATATTTCCCAAAAGGTAAAGTAGCTAATGTTAGAGAATTATGCTAGCATTCTAATGGGACTGATGATACACAAACTTGGGGCATATGTTATTTTTGTCAGTAGCTCTGTGGGGACACAGCTCCTTTCCTTTCTCTTCTCCTATCCTTCCCTCTATCACTCTCTCCCTTTCTTCCTGTATTTTGTAATAATCATGATATTTTTTAACTTTTAATTTAA
>NW_008402724.1:0-250 GCF_000622305.1 Nannospalax galili
TTGTGCTGGATGCAAAGGATCAGGCAGCAGTGGTGGTTCCCCAGGTGTCTGGGCCAAGACAAGGAATGGGGCAGGACCCATTCTAGGAGGAGAGAGGGGTGAGGGAGATGGGAGGGTGAATGAGACTGGGGGTGTCAAGGCTCCACTTAACCTAGAGAGTGGCCTGCAGGTTGGAGAGAGGCCTGTGGGTAGTCTGTTGTCTTCTTTTTACGTTTGTCCTCAACTTATCAGAATTCTTCTAGTACTAAAA
>NW_008402725.1:0-250 GCF_000622305.1 Nannospalax galili
GAGCAGGCTGGCCTGGATCTCATAGGGATTGCCAGCCTCTGGTGCCCAGTGGTGGTGTTTAAAGTCATGTACCACCACTCTTGACTTTCCTAATTTTTTGAGACAAGGTCTCCCTGTTGCCACAGTTGGCTTAGTTCATACTACGGAGAACAGGCTGACCTTGATCTCACAGAGATCTGGCTGCCTCTGCTACCTGAGAGCTGGGATTAAATGCGGGTGTCACCATACCAGGCATTTTCTTGATTTTTAT
>NW_008402726.1:0-250 GCF_000622305.1 Nannospalax galili
TTATTTATGTCCTCATATTATTTATATGATATATATTAATTTGTGCCATTAACAAGTTTCCAGAAAAATCATTATATCAAACAAAATTATTAACCACAGTGCCCATAAAAATAATCAATGTTAATATCTAACAAAAGTAATAGAATACAAAATGGTGCATGAATAGGAAGATGGCTTTACAAAATGGTTTCTTTTTATTTTATTTATATTTTATATGAATGAATGTTTTGCCTGCATGTGCATAAGTGCC
>NW_008402727.1:0-250 GCF_000622305.1 Nannospalax galili
CACCGATCATTCAGGGGTGTGCTGTTTGCACTCGTGTATTTGTGAGTTTTCCAAAGATATCTCCTGTGCCTAGTTCTATGTCCCATGAACAGAAAACATAGTTGATGTGACATCCTTGTCTTAAGCTTATTCAGAGGTTTTTTTGTGTAAAATTTTTATTGAAATTTTGTGCATTTCACACAGAACATCTTAATCATCCTTATACCCCCCTCCTCACTGGCACCCTCCCATAACCCCCACTGGATTTCAT
>NW_008402728.1:0-250 GCF_000622305.1 Nannospalax galili
GTGGATTGGGACGGAACCCAACTGGGCCAGCCCCAGTAGCAGAGAGCCTCAACAATGCAGAGAAGCAGGGACCCGCCAGTGGGGGAGAGCCAGGGACCCAAACGGGAGACGCGGTGCGGGACCCGCCGCACCCCAGGTGCGCACAGGAGACCGGCGCCATGCCCAGCAGCTGGTGCTCCAAAATCCCTGTGCCCCCATAAAATTGAAACAAAGAAAACACTACAAAGAATCAACAATTCCAAGAGCTGGT
>NW_008402729.1:0-250 GCF_000622305.1 Nannospalax galili
TTCAAAGCACTCTCAGCTGCAAACATTCTAGGTGACTTGTCAGAGCAAAAACCAGTCTCACTTCAAAGGCTTCAAGTTTATTCTAAATATGACTCAAATACACATAGGAAACAGATGGTAAAACTGGAGCCGAAACACAGAAGTCCGATGTAAATAATGACTGAAGAAACAAAATATGAAGCCAAAAAAAAAAAGAGAGAGAGAGAGAGAGAGAGAAAGCCACCACAAATAACAGTCCAAATGCTATCAC
>NW_008402730.1:0-250 GCF_000622305.1 Nannospalax galili
TCCGCAGGCATTGCAGGGCATGGGTGCACGTGTAGGCAATGCACTCATACATGTAAAATTAATAAGCAAAATATTTTCTAAAAGAAGAGTAATGAAATAATCTGTAAAAAAACAAATACATTAGCACCATCTCTGATCCACCTCAATCACTTAAAATTATCAGTTTCCTTCCTTATTTACCATGTCCACATTTTGGCCATTTTTTTTCTCTTTTCTTATTTTATGCTACATATTCTTATCTTATTATCAC
>NW_008402731.1:0-250 GCF_000622305.1 Nannospalax galili
TTGCTTAAAAAACATTCTAGTGGAAAACAGCAAGATCACCATTGAAATGTTACAGAACTATAAATGTATCTAGACATTTTAGAAAGTGTGTAAACTATTTAAATGCATTCACTGTAGGCACATTTGACCTTTTTTTGTATAGAAGGTGATGTCACTGTCTGAACTGACATATTAAATTTCATCATCTCATTCTTTTTAGCAGAATATTTAGTATACATTTCCTAAAGGAGGAAATTTTTTATTAGTATGT
>NW_008402732.1:0-250 GCF_000622305.1 Nannospalax galili
CTCTTGATGGTGTGTCATCTCTCTAGCCCCTCAACTTTTAAAACCAGGATCTCTAACACTCAGCCTTGGCCTGATGTCTAGACTTGTTTCACTCGGTTTTGTGGTGGGTGGCCCTAGTCTCTACTCTTGCTGATGATATACTAAGTCCAGCTCCTCTATGCACACAGCATAGGAACAGATTCTCAGAAAGATCCAAAAGGCTGGGGTCTTTCTTCTCTCAGCTCTACTACAATCTTCAGGTTGGAAACTG
>NW_008402733.1:0-250 GCF_000622305.1 Nannospalax galili
TCTATAACTATAAGAAATAAATCTGAGGGAATAGCAGGGATCTGGACTTACAGAAGGCCGGATGTGCCCCAAACGTAATTGTTCCTACACAATTTCCTTTAAAGCCTGTAGCTTTGTCTCAGTCAATGGCCGGCGGTCCACTGGGGTGCCAGTATGAGTCCCTCCTGTAATTGATATGGCAAGACAACCCTGAGTTGCTACTCAGGAAGCCTATCAGACTCTTCAAGGTCCAAAAAGTCATCATAAAAGG
>NW_008402734.1:0-250 GCF_000622305.1 Nannospalax galili
GTCTGCTTTGAAGTGATTAAAGAAGCCACATCCCACACCTCTTCCAACTCCTCAGACTTTTCCTTTGCTTTGTCCTAGGCTAGGACCAGGACTGGGCCTCCAGCAAGTACAGCAGCAACACTAAAGCAGATAGATCAGCTAAAAGGGCCTTGGTCTTTGCAGCGGGTAGGAAGGCAGAATCAGTTTCTGTAGACAAAGTGAGAGTCACTTGACATATGCTGGCAAGTGGCAGACACCCTCCAGGAAGTGA
>NW_008402735.1:0-250 GCF_000622305.1 Nannospalax galili
TGGGATGGGGAGGGACCACTGGAGGAGGTATGGGGGGGCCCTGCACCCAACACGGTGCAACCCTCTCATAATTCAGTTCACTGGGAAGGGAAAACAGTCTATGAGGTGGGATGTAGGACAAACATGGGGCCTATGGCTCTACGCTGTAGGGAAAGACCCTGGGGCCCTCTTTACCATTCAGCTCCTCCTCCAACCAGTTGTCCATGCACTGGGACCCAACCAAGTCCTAAATCTCCCCCCAGATGATTCT
>NW_008402736.1:0-250 GCF_000622305.1 Nannospalax galili
CTTTGCCCTAAACCTATCTCTAACACTATGGAGAGCCATAAAATTATCCCTCGACCCAACATTAAATCTAACCCTAAGCCTAACACTGAACCTAAATCTAACCCTAACCCTAACCCTGACCCTAATTGTAACCCTCACCCTAAACTTAAGCCTAGCCCTGACACCAAAACTAAACCTAGCCCTAACCCTAGTCCTAACTCTAATCCTAATCCTAACCCTAGCCCTGAAACCTAGCACTAGCACTTACCCT
>NW_008402737.1:0-250 GCF_000622305.1 Nannospalax galili
AAATCAGGAACCAGACAAGGCTGTCCACTATCTCCACTCCTCTTTAATATAATGCTTGAAACTCTTTCAAGAGCAGTAAGACAAGTGCAGGAAATTAAAGGAGTAATAGTTGGAAAAGAAGAGACCAAATTATCCCTTTTTGTAGATGATATGATACCATATCCAAGAGATGCCAAAAATTCCAGCAGAAAACTAGAAATTATTAACACGTTCAGTAAAGTGTTAGGTTACAAAATTAACCTACAAAAGT
>NW_008402738.1:0-250 GCF_000622305.1 Nannospalax galili
CAATATTTCTAGCTGTATATTTTATAGTTCATGCTAATGGGGGTCTCTTTTGCCAATGTTTGCTTTCTAGACAAATTGTAACTTTTCTAAAGGGAGGGGCTACTGAGGAGTAATGCTTAGAAAATACCAAATATTCCATCCACTTTTAGCGAACCACCTGTGTAATACAATGTACATTTTGGTGGCCAAAGTTCAAAAATATTTCCAGCAGTAGACTGTGCTTGTAAAAGATGTGGATACTTCTCCAACA
>NW_008402739.1:0-250 GCF_000622305.1 Nannospalax galili
GGGATAATTTTATGGCTCTCCATAGTGTTATAGATAGGTTTAGGGCAAAACTTAACATTAAGGATAGGCTTAATGTTAGGTCTAGGATTTAGCATTAGGATTATCATCAGGGATTAGGATTAGGTTTAGGATTAGTTGTAGGAATTGGGTTCAGGCTAAGTGTAGGATTAGGCTTAGATTTAGCTTTAGGGTTAGAATCAGGGTTAGGGTTAGGGTTAGGATAAGAGCTAGTATTTCAGTTATGGCTAGT
>NW_008402740.1:0-250 GCF_000622305.1 Nannospalax galili
TGACAAGAAGTATTTAGTCTTAATGAGGCAATACAGAATCAATCTATTATTCAAGACCAGTTAAGATTGACAATGCTAAAAGCATAGCATAGAGTATAAGAAAACAGTTTCCATGATTATGATTCAATTACAGCTGTCTACAGTTAACCCTTTTCCAAAGTAGCATGTAGGAACTTAGAAAGAAAGAGAGATAAAAGCGCAAGAGCACAGCACACAGGGTCAGGAGCCAGCATGCCTAGTCTGCAGGGCT
>NW_008402741.1:0-250 GCF_000622305.1 Nannospalax galili
TTTTTTATTTTATTTTATTTTTTGCCTCTCAAGTGCTGGGATTAAAAGCACATGCCACCATGCCCAGCTTGTTAAACTTTTTTATAAACTTTTGTTTTTATTTCTACTGTTATTCCCTTGTGAAACTTTGATCATAACTTTTTTTTGTATTTTTCTCTAGATGTGTATTAGTGGTTTTTCTAATTTGTAAGAACTCTTTACAAATGAACTATATTAATCTTTAACATTTAATTAAATTTTTGTGTGTGGT
>NW_008402742.1:0-250 GCF_000622305.1 Nannospalax galili
GGCCTTTGCTGGAGCCATTTCTGTGATGAGAAGCTTGGCACCCACAAAACAACCACCGTAGTTTGGACAAGTTTAACTGCTCTCTAGCATCTGTGGGAAAAGCCCAGATAATTTCATGGCAACTTTCTCTGATTGCTTCAGCTCAGGGCTTCCAAATTAGAAACTTTCTCTTCTCTTAAACCCCTCAGATGAGAAACACAAGAAAACGGGAATCCTCTTCCATCATATTTCTAAGAATATTCAAGATTAT
>NW_008402743.1:0-250 GCF_000622305.1 Nannospalax galili
AGGCTGCTGTGCAAACTCTGAAACAGGTGACAGTCATGCACTGTTTTGGCCACCAAAAGGGGGTGCTGAATCCACCAGAGGATACAATTTGACACACAAAGCCACATGAAACCTTCGAAGGCTCATAACATAATGACACTCCTTCCCTTTGCTTGACTTGTGCAGAACTGGACTGCACTGTTCTACTTCTGATGTAACTCAGCTCTTAGCTAGAGATTTACAAAATCTGGATCAGAAAATGGAAGGAAGG
>NW_008402744.1:0-250 GCF_000622305.1 Nannospalax galili
TGTGCTTAGAGCAAAGCGATGCTTTTATGCAGATCCTGTACATTGTTTTGCCCTGGCTTTTATTAAAATACACTGGAATCTCCCTTGTAGCCTAGAGCAGAAAAAAAATTAAACCTCCCAAAGTCTACAAGTTCAACACCTTAATGCTGATGAATTAGGACTGGATGAAGTCACTGATAAAGTTGTGCCCACAAGGCTGGAGAGATGGCTCAGTGGTTAAGAGCACTGATAGCTCTTGCAGAAGACCAGG
>NW_008402745.1:0-250 GCF_000622305.1 Nannospalax galili
ATTGAGGCATTATATTTGCACACTGAGCATTGTGATGACACATTAGATTCCCTGTGAGGGACAATCAGCATTGTAATGCCACAATGAGAATTGTGGTGACACATTGCAGCATTGTGATGTCACGTTTGGGGATCGAGCGGGGACACTGAGCAACGTTTTGGCATATTGAGCCTGATGACACCACAATGGATCATTGTATTGACAAAATGAGGCATTGTGATTGCACAATGAGCGTTGTGATGGCACAATG
>NW_008402746.1:0-250 GCF_000622305.1 Nannospalax galili
GTCCCATTCCTTGACTTGGCATCCCAGACAAAGGGGAAAACACCACTGTTATCTGATTCTTTGCATGAAGGCCAACTCAGTTCCTTCTTGGGTTCTCAGGAGCCCTCTAGGCCTGGTCCCTCCCTCACCTCCCTCTTCTTCCCTGGTCTGCACAATCCACCAGACTCTTTCCTGGATGCCAGGGCTGACCTTTCTGCAACCTGATCCTTTGCATCCAGACCAACCCAGTTCATCAGGGCAGTTCTGAGGA
>NW_008402747.1:0-250 GCF_000622305.1 Nannospalax galili
TAGTTTGGGGAATCAGTGTCTCTGAGCCATTTCCAGCTTCTGATATCTCCTTCAACTTTCCAAACAGGAGTTAAAAATTTTCCAGGGCTCTAAAACTCTAGGACGGGTAGAGCACAGAGGCTGTGGGTTCTGTGTCCCACCACTCTCACTGACAAAGCTTCCACTGAGTGCCCTTCCCAGCTCACACACGGCTGCCCCAGATTTCTCCTCGACACCTGCACAGCCTAAGGCCTTTGTCTGCGCCTCCCAC
>NW_008402748.1:0-250 GCF_000622305.1 Nannospalax galili
AAAAGAAAAAAATGTGAGTGGGAAGGGGAGCTCCCGCAGGATTTCAACAAACCATCCCATATATACATCCTGCCCGCTACCGTTTGTGGATATCTAAATGACAAGTAACTGTTGAGAGTTTTCTGCTTTATTAATATGTCCTCATCTACTCTTGTGGCGCTAGGTTCAACAGGAACACAGACAGCATCGATCCTTACGTGTACCTGCCCTTCGGGAATGGTCCCCGGAACTGCATTGGCATGAGGTTTGC
>NW_008402749.1:0-250 GCF_000622305.1 Nannospalax galili
TCTCTCCAGTTCCAAGAAATTTTAGTTTTTAAACCTCAAATTCTTCACATAAAAATAAGATATAGTACATATCTCCATAGCAATGATATGTATATATAATTGTATTATTAGTCTCATAGTAAAATTACTAAATTAGTTAATATATGTTTGCAACAGATCCTGACATATAGTAAACACTTGAGAAACATGAATGGATTATTGTTATTATTGGGTTTGCTCTTAGATTTCAGTGCTGAGGACATATTATAGT
>NW_008402750.1:0-250 GCF_000622305.1 Nannospalax galili
ACTGGAGTTACGGATGGTTGTTAGCTGCCACGTGGGTGCTGGGAATTGAACTATAGGAGCAGCCAGTACTCTTAATGGCTGAGCTAGTTCTCCAGCCCCTTAAAGGATTTTTTTAAAAATTATGTGTATGAATGCTTTGCCTGCACATATGTATGTGCACCGTGTGCAAACAGTGCCCAAAGAGGTCAGAGAGGGTGTTGGATTCCATGGAACTGGAGTTATAGACAGTTATAGACAGTTTTGTTAGTTG
>NW_008402751.1:0-250 GCF_000622305.1 Nannospalax galili
AATAGAGTCACATGATGTAGCTCAGGCTTCCTCAAACTCTCCAACCTTCTATTTCATACTTCAAAGTGCCACCATGTTTGACTAGGGAAAAGTTTATCTTGAATTACCGTTTTTGAGGTTTCAGTCCAAGATTTGGGGGGAGCTATTACCCTGGGCCTCTAGTAATTGTTCTAGATGACAAAGCACTCACTTTATCTGTGCTCAGGAATCAAAAGAGGGTGAGACCACAGTTCCACAGTCCCTTTGAAGG
>NW_008402752.1:0-250 GCF_000622305.1 Nannospalax galili
AACATAATTTCCTGGGAGAGCTAACCCATCATAAAAGGGAGGGCTCAGGTCTATGCAGAACCAGCATGGGTAGTAAGGTTAGGGGGGGTATTATTTAAAGCAATAAAGGTGCATTTAGGAGGTTCTTAAGCCCAGGGGATGGCTATAAGGGCTCTTGGGCCCGTTGGACCTCTGGGGTCTAGGTGTGGGCGAAGTAGCGGTTTTATCCAGTTGGACAGTTTGGCTAGGAGCTGGCCTCTCAACAGATTTA
>NW_008402753.1:0-250 GCF_000622305.1 Nannospalax galili
AACACCAAGAAGAAGCTGGAGACAGACATCTCCCAAATCCAGGGAGAGATGGAGGACATCGTCCAGGAAGCCCGCAACGCAGAGGAGAAGGCCAAGAAGGCCATCACCGATGTGAGCAGAGGCACTCGGAGGTGGGAAACCCGAGCCCCACTGAGCCCTGTCAGCTCCTAACCAACTCTGTCCTACCGCTCACCAGGCAGCCATGATGGCAGAGGAGCTGAAGAAGGAGCAGGACACCAGCGCCCACCTG
>NW_008402754.1:0-250 GCF_000622305.1 Nannospalax galili
CAAATATAATGTCAAAATGTCTCATCATAATACTCCAATTTGATATTGCAATGTTTAATGTGCCAACAAAACGCTCCAATGTGCCAACCTTATGGCCCCATGTGTCATATTGCTCCAACATGCCAACAAAATGTGAAAATATGACTTCACAATCTTGCATTGTGCGACAACAATGCTCAATTTGTGATCACAATGTGCTATTGTGTCATTACAATGATCTATTGTGTCCTCAACATGGTCAATAAGCAAA
>NW_008402755.1:0-250 GCF_000622305.1 Nannospalax galili
TGGTTGGTCAGTGCTGGCATATGTGAACCTTCTGGGTTGTTAGTCAGGGTTGCCCAAGAAGTTATAAAAATACAGGGGCTACAAAAGGGCTGTATTTTAACAGTTGCTCTTTTCTATGTTGCCTAGGAGGTCTACTATCTGCCAGGCACATCTAGAGTAGGGATCATTACTGATGAAGAGTCCTTAATAAAATGAGTAGTTTTATAGGCGAGCACGCGCTGGGCTCTCAGGGTCCCAGCGCGCACTCCTG
>NW_008402756.1:0-250 GCF_000622305.1 Nannospalax galili
AAAAGCAAAAGATTAGATTACTATTTGAAGCTTTCCTGTTCTAAATAAAAGCATGATGAGCACTGCAAAATTTCCTTGAGCATTTCTTTGGCTGTACCCCACAGATTCTAGGTGCCATGTTTTATCATTTCAGTAATTTTTTTTTCTTGTGACTTCCTGTTTGACTACTACTGGGTTGAGATGTATTGTTTGTTGGGTTTTTTTTGTTTTGTTTTTGAGTATTTGATTTTCCTGTTATCTTTTTGTTACT
>NW_008402757.1:0-250 GCF_000622305.1 Nannospalax galili
TTTAGCATTTGTTCAGAAGTTAATATTAGGGCTAGGGTCAGGTCTATGATTCGGTCAAAGTTAGGCTTAGGGTTAATTTTAGACCTTGGACTACGTTTAGGATTAGAGTATTAGCATGAGGTTGAGGGTGGCGTCTATCTTTATACTTAAGGTTAGTATTAGGCTTATGTTCAGGCATAGGCTTCGGCTTAGGGCCAAGTTTAGGGTTAGGGCTGGGTTTAGGGTTAGGTTTAGTTGTAGGGTTTGCATT
>NW_008402758.1:0-250 GCF_000622305.1 Nannospalax galili
TGGAATTGGAGTTACAGGTGGTTATGATCCATTGGATGTGGGTGCTGATTAAAAAAAAAAGTAACACCCAGTTTCTCCCAAATAGAACTGTAAATTGGTTCTACCAAAGAGAGAGGGATAACAGATATCGACCCAATGGCCACAGTAGGATCCTTCTGGTGTTTGGGGGGGATAGATGAAGGTGTAAAATAAGTTTTAGAAATGAATAAAAGAGGGGAAAATGTTGAAACAGATTGATGATGTGCTTTAT
>NW_008402759.1:0-250 GCF_000622305.1 Nannospalax galili
GCAGGCACAGGAAGCAAGAGATGACTGGAGGTCTGGCAATGCTTAAGAACTTTCTACTCCCAACCCCACAGAGGTGCTTCTTCCAGGATAGCCACAACTTCTGAAACCTCCCAAAACAGCGCCATCATCTAGGGACAAAATGTCAAACACTTGGAGGCTATGGGGGACATTTTCATTCAAACCACCGCATTCCACCTCATGGCCCCCATAGGCTCATGATCATATAAAATGCAAAATACATTTAGTCCAA
>NW_008402760.1:0-250 GCF_000622305.1 Nannospalax galili
TCTTCCAGGTGTTCGGGAACTTGTTCTTAATAGCTAACTTACCACAATGGTAACAGCATTCACAAGACCCATGCACACTTAATCAGGCAAAAACCCAGCAGAGAACTGGGGAAATGGACAGGAGGCCTCGACCTTAGCTGAGGAACTACTGGCAGATGATTAATGCTCGGTGAGGGAGAGTATGTCTTCTTTAGGGGAATGATGCTAGATGGCTGACCAGACTCCAGTGACTGAACTCACACCAAGGGAC
>NW_008402761.1:0-250 GCF_000622305.1 Nannospalax galili
CACGACCATGTGCAAGTCAAAGAAGGCAGGTGACATGACCACATGCACAACTAAGAGGATAGGTGACATGACCATGTGCACATCAGAGAGTGCAGGTGACACGGCCATGTGCATATCATAGACGGCAGGTTACATGACCATCTACACGCAAGAGGGGGCAGGTAACACAACAATCTGCACGACAGAGGCAGTAGGTGACATTACCCTCTGCACGTGGGAGTGGGCAGGTGACACGACCATGTGCACGTCA
>NW_008402762.1:0-250 GCF_000622305.1 Nannospalax galili
GAGTCTTATTCAGGTGGCTTTGGCTCACTGGTTCTCATACAGTTTGTGTTGTAAGAATTCTGTTTTAGAGATTAGCATCAGCACCTCTAGTCTTCTGTAACAAAGGTATTTCCATGTCCCAGTAGACAGCCCAGAGCAACACAACTTTATGAATTCAGTTCCAATAAATTTTGTTACCAAAAAAAATTCTCTGTAACAAACAGAATCTTTTTTAGTAGTCTTTGATAATGGGCAGATGATTATTTTTTTT
>NW_008402763.1:0-250 GCF_000622305.1 Nannospalax galili
GTGAGGGCTGTGGGTGGGATGGATCTGGTTTGCAATGGGAGGTAGAGCTGGAAGGAGATAGGCTGATATCTAAAACATTGGGGAGAGAAGAGAGGAGGTTTGGGCATGAAATAGAAACACTTCTTCATTTTTAAAAACAACTTGAATGAAGATGTATTCGTCTAACCAATTTATTTCATCATTTTTCATGAGGCAATATGCTGGGCATTGGAGTTGATAATGTATAGAAAGAATGGACATAGGACATAAG
>NW_008402764.1:0-250 GCF_000622305.1 Nannospalax galili
ACATGCATGCAGGCAATACGTTCATACACATAAAACAGTCAGTGTTCTTAACCACTAAGCTATCTCTCCAAATAAAATATTAAAAAAATATTTAATACAAAAAGTCAGGAATGGTGGCACACATTTTTAGTCCCAGCACTGAGAGGCAGAGGCAGGCAGATCTCTATGAGATGGAAGCCAGCCTGGTCTACATAGCGTGTTCCAGACCAGCTGGAGCTATAGGGAGACCCTGTCTCTAAAAAGAAAAAAA
>NW_008402765.1:0-250 GCF_000622305.1 Nannospalax galili
TAAGTATTTTTGAACTTCTTTTAAAATTTATATTTTGCCAATTTATATTAGGTAAGATGCAAACCTAGCTCTCAGAGTAAATTTTTCTGTTAAGGTTACCAGTCTGTCTGGATTAGAAAAATCATAGTGCAGTTTACCATACACAATCTTGGGGTAAACAGTCTTGGGTTGTAATCTAGAGAATGAGGAATACAGAGAGAGATATCATTTTAAAAGAACTGGGAAACATTGTATTAGAAGCCTGGGAAAT
>NW_008402766.1:0-250 GCF_000622305.1 Nannospalax galili
AAGCTCTAGATTGAGTCCAGGGCCTTGCACATACTAAACACACACTCTACTTTGTGCTTTTGATGGACCTATTTCTAGAGTTAAACTCACTTTCTATTTTTATATAAAATGAAGATCATAGTTTGTCTTTTCTTGAATAATCACTGCTAGCAATATTAATATGCTGGGCTATAAGATGATATTCTACACACAGGGGTATGCCAACAGGGGTCTTTGTAAGACATGGGAAGTGGGAACGTTTTTTTTTTTT
>NW_008402767.1:0-250 GCF_000622305.1 Nannospalax galili
ACAATGTTTTAATATGACATCACAATGCTCCAATGTGCCAACACTATCTCCGCCAAGTGCCATTATATGGCTACTATGTGCTATCATAATATTCCAGTGTGACATCACAATTATCGAGTGTCACATCACAATGCTCCAATGTGCCAAAACTATCGCCCCATGTGGCATTATACTGATCCAATGTTCTATCACAATGTTGCATTTTGACAGCACAATTATCCAATGTGACATCGCAATGCTCCAATGTGAC
>NW_008402768.1:0-250 GCF_000622305.1 Nannospalax galili
TGGTTAAACTGGCAACTTGCAAACAGTGGTTCTCCAAACAGAATGCAGTCTTCCCTGGCTTAATGACAGGATCATTAATGGGTTACCACGGTTTTGATGAACCAAGCCTCCAGGGAGCACCCTCACCAGGCAAGGCCATGGCCCCTGCTGTGCAGTGCTGCTAGTATGATGGCTTTTCCTGCTCAGGCCATTCTAGCTCCCCACACCATTTGGTTGGGGGTTGGTCTCATGAAAGAGAATGCAAAGTATT
>NW_008402769.1:0-250 GCF_000622305.1 Nannospalax galili
CAAATAACTTTATGTTTAAATGAAGCCTTTACACTCAGAGTTCAACATGAAAAAAATTTCAATTAGCACACATTAATGATGAGGTAAATCTCTTACTGCTTTTTAGTCATTAGAGAATAGTTCAGAAAAATTCTCCCATCACCAATAGGTAGTTTAATTGGCTTACGGAAATGACTATCTGCTCTTGTCACATGAAATTGTGGTTGATAACTTTTGTGAATAACAAAATCTTGGTAAATTTCCATGTAAT
>NW_008402770.1:0-250 GCF_000622305.1 Nannospalax galili
TGGTTAAACTGGCAACTTGCAAACAGTGGTTCTCCAAACAGAATGCAGTCTGCCCTGGCTTAATGACAGGATCATTAATGGGTTACCACGGTTTTGCTGAACCAAGCCTCCAGGGAGCACCCTCACCAGGCAGGGCCATGGCCCCTGCTGTGCAGTGCTGCTAGTTTGATGGCTTTTCCTGCTCAGGCCATTCCAGCTTCCCACACCATTTGGTTGGGGGTTGGTCTCATGAAAGAGAATGCAAAGTATT
>NW_008402771.1:0-250 GCF_000622305.1 Nannospalax galili
TTGTGAGACCTTGTCAAAACAACAAAACAAAACACAACCCACCAATATTCTGTCTATCCATTTGTCTGTCTTTCTCCCATCCATCCATCTTTTATCCTTGAACTTTAGCTTTATTTTCTTCATATGCTGGAAAAATTTCTCTTTGATGAGTCCTAAACTATTGTCATTAGAGATGTACCTTCTTATTCACAGCAGTACACCCCACATTACTTTGGCCTTACATCATCTGGCTACTCTGCTGCAATCACCA
>NW_008402772.1:0-250 GCF_000622305.1 Nannospalax galili
ATCACTACAGTTTAATAAAATACAAAAATTCACCTCATTTAGGTTCATTTACCCTGCGCTAAGTAGTAAAATGTCCACTGACAACTTCATATAATGTGCTGGACAAATGGAAGAACCTGCAAAACACACATGCACTGAACACGGGCTCTAACTGCATTTGGGAATGAAGGCATTGCCTCAAATACGGCCTTGTGTACAAGTAACAACATTAAGAATGTGGCACTACCAGGTGAGTGTTTTGTGGAGTACA
>NW_008402773.1:0-250 GCF_000622305.1 Nannospalax galili
TCCACCTGCCTCTGCCTTCCAAGTGCTAGGATTAAAGGCGTGTGTCTCACTCCTGGCACACATTTCTTTTTTTAAAGGATTCAATTTCATTTGTTTTATTTATTCACTGTGTGTGTGCAAGTGTGCACATGCCACAGTGTGCCTGTGTAGGTCAGAGGACAGCTCTCAGGAGTCAATTCTCTCCTGCCACCTTGTGGGATCCAGGGATAGAACTCAGGTCATCAGTCCTCCCTGTAAGTGCCTTTACCCA
>NW_008402774.1:0-250 GCF_000622305.1 Nannospalax galili
CAGTGACTGATGGAACAAATCAAGCCTGGCTTTGCAATTATCCATACCTGAGCCTTCTTCTTGACAATCTGGGGAGAAATGGTAGAACTTATCCAAAAACACATCGGTGAGAGCCATGTGGTTCAGGAAGAAATGAATATATCCCTGTAACTCTTTCTACAGTTTCTTAGAGAATGTTCAGTTTTCCCCCTCCAGTCCCATAAAAAATTCCCCATCTTCTGTTTCTCAAAAATCAGCTTTAAATCCGTGT
>NW_008402775.1:0-250 GCF_000622305.1 Nannospalax galili
AAAATAAAATACCCATTTAAAACTCACTGAAAATAAGCTGAAAGAACTGTGGAAAGGACTTTCGGAGCCTGTGGAACGATAACCAGAACTCAACATTTATGGCATTGAGTTTGAAAGGGGGAGAAACATCTGGAGAGATGGCTTAGCAGTTAAGAGCACATGCTGCTCTTGCAGAGGACCCATGTTCAGTTCCCAGCACCCACATCATGCTGTTTACAACTTATAACTCCAGCTGCAGTGACACAACACC
>NW_008402776.1:0-250 GCF_000622305.1 Nannospalax galili
CCTAACTCTAACTTTTCTGTAACTAGTTACATTATCTTGTGATCCTGGGACCCAGCTCTTAGATTAGAAAATCCTTGAATTTTGTAGATGGTCACCATATTTTTAAAAAAATTTTATTTATTTATTTTTTGTGTGCGCATGTATTGCCTGCATGTAGGTAAGCACACCCGTGTTGTACAATGCCGGTGGAGGACAGAATAGGCCGTTGAATCCCCTAGAACTGGAGTCATGGACAGTTGTTAGCTGCCAT
>NW_008402777.1:0-250 GCF_000622305.1 Nannospalax galili
GCAGATTAGGTGGACATTATTACAGCGGTCCTTCAAGCTTCTGTTTTCCAGCAAAATATCAAATAAAATGAGAAGCACGTGTCACCGCTGTTAGTGGCACCTTGGGCTGGTCATTTAACAAGAAGCTGCAGATTCCTTGCTGAGGGGAAACATGCCTTGCTTTCTCTGTCCGTTCTAGCTTTTTCTTTGATCTCTGACGATGTTAAACTGTGCTCAAACCACACTAGCCTTCTTCACCCTGCCATACTTA
>NW_008402778.1:0-250 GCF_000622305.1 Nannospalax galili
CCCACCTGCAGCAGCTAAATTCCCACCACAGGGCCTTTATTAGTGGCCATAAAAGGTGGGGAACGTGGGGGAGGGCTTTCTACTCCCAGGTGGGGGCTGCAGTCTCAGGAATTAGTCATGTTTGGACTGCTGGAGTTATAGAATTTACAATGCAAGCCCTGGAGAAATTAAAGGCAGACTATGGCCAGCCCTCCCCCCTCCCCTTAATGAATGTCTCCATGGGGATCAGAGCTGAGGGGTGCACTCACTC
>NW_008402779.1:0-250 GCF_000622305.1 Nannospalax galili
TATGATACAGGTGTCCCATTTAGGCCTGAGTATTCTGCAATCTCTTTTTTTCTGAACGGCTACAAGTTGTGGGTTTCTGTGTTAATCATCATCTATTGCGAGAAGCTTCTGTGGTGAGAGTTGAGAGATACATTAATTTAAATAAGGATTCAAAGACCACAATAAAATTAAAGTAAATTGAAGCCAAGGAAATTAAATTCCTTTGCATGTGAAGTTGCCAAGGCATGTGGTGACAGTGAACATTCACTAG
>NW_008402780.1:0-250 GCF_000622305.1 Nannospalax galili
CCATGGTGCCATAACAGTGTTAAAATCTGACTTCCCAATGCTCCATTGTGATGTCACAATGATCCAGTGTGACGTCACAATTCACCAATGTGCCAACACTCTGACCCCACATGCTTTTATATTGCTCTATATGCCAACACAATGTTAAAATATGTCTTCCCAATGTTCCATTGTGACATCACAATTATGCAGAGTGACTACACAATGCTCCAATGTGACATCACAATGCACCAATGTGACATCAAAATAT
>NW_008402781.1:0-250 GCF_000622305.1 Nannospalax galili
GTGGCCATGAGAATTTAGAGGAGATTCCTTTGTGTTTTCATCTGTCTGCTCCTCCTGTCTCAGCCTCGGCACTGGGACCATGGGTGAGAGCTATCGTGCCCAGCCCCTCAGGTTTGTGGGAGGTGAGGTGAGGTCATTTGTGGAAAGTCAGGGTGAGGCTGAGCTGAGAAGGGTCAGTTTAAGCTTGCTTTATCTCTTCTTGAAAAAAATTTTTAGTCATTTTAGGGGAATTCAGAGGGAACACAGGTAT
>NW_008402782.1:0-250 GCF_000622305.1 Nannospalax galili
GACAATTGTTAGCTGCCATGTGGGTGCTGGGAGTCAAACCCAAGTCCTCTGTAAGAGCAGCCAGCGCTCTTCACTGCTGAGTCATTGCTCCAGCTCCACAGCTGTAGTTTATTGCCATTTGAGTTTGAGAATGTCAAGATATTTGCTTCTCAGTATTAACATATTTGATTATGGATTATAGTTCATATCTTTAACATAGGCTAAATATAAACTTAAAACATCCTGAGATTGTTAGTGTACAAATAGCAAT
>NW_008402783.1:0-250 GCF_000622305.1 Nannospalax galili
CATGCAGGGGGCAGGGGGTGAGCTCCAGCACAGTATAATGTTGCATGGGCCTACAGTGTCATGATAAAACCCATCACTTTACATACTACCTTAAAATTTAATTGGGTCAGCAATAGAGTTCAGTGGGTAAAGATGCTTATTACCAAGGCTGACTAGGTGAGTTCGATCCCCAGGACCTGCATGATGGAAAGAGAGAACTGACCTCTGGAAGTTTTCCTTTGATCTCCACAGGAGTACACACACACACACA
>NW_008402784.1:0-250 GCF_000622305.1 Nannospalax galili
TTTTGCTTCCTTTCAGATTGAACATTTTTAGGTAAAAACACATAGATTCACTGTTGCTTTCAATAAGTATGAGAGGTGATTTTTTTCCTCCTCTCATTTTCTTGTGTGGTTATAGAGTTACATCTGCACTTACGTAAATAAAAAGCTAAGTCTTATTTTTAAAACATTTTGCTCAATTTGAAGAGACTGAATTTTAAGTAATATGTAGGTTCATATGAAGCAACGAGAAAGCCAGCTTCTGCTCCAGCTG
>NW_008402785.1:0-250 GCF_000622305.1 Nannospalax galili
GATCAAACTCAGTTGTCAGGCATGATGGCAAGTTCCTTTACCACTGTTCCATCTCTCCTGCACCCTATGTATGTATGTATGTATTGTCTGTAGCTAACTTTTTATTAAGTTTATTTTATTTTGTCTTTTTAAATTTGACTTTTGATCATATTCAGACCCCTTCCTCATTCCCCACACTCACCTTAACTTCCCCCTGACATTACGCCTTCTATTATTGTCCTTTTTCCTTTTGAATTACATTCTTATAAAC
>NW_008402786.1:0-250 GCF_000622305.1 Nannospalax galili
ACAAGCCAAGGGAAAAAACGATTTTGCTTTTTGCCTGCTTGTTTTAGCTTTCCCATCACTGAAAGGGCTGCCCCCTCTGAAGCTGCCACCCTTGCTGATGTCAGATGGAAGCTTCTGCAGGCTTCCAATGCATACTGAAGATCAGTGGATCTCCATGAATCCTCCAGGCCTTTGATACAAGATTGGGACTGCCATGGTATCCAGGCTGCGGCATGAGCAGCACCCAGTTCTTAGCCTCCTCAGTGTGAGG
>NW_008402787.1:0-250 GCF_000622305.1 Nannospalax galili
ATCAGGGAAATTTTGAACACCTAGTTGATTAAAGAAAATTATAAAGCAATTCTTAGTGTGTGTTTTAAGTGTTTACAACAGGTGTGATTTTTTTTAATGATATGAAATCACTGCTAAAGAAATCAGAGATTGTTGTTCCCTTACAGCCTTGGACCCAATTCCTCTGCAGCAGATGCTTGGACAAGCTTCCTAATCCAGGCTAGCTAAATACCTTAGCATGGATTGCTACATCCCTCCTCAGGTGGTCCAG
>NW_008402788.1:0-250 GCF_000622305.1 Nannospalax galili
ATTCTGCCCACCATCCTCCCGCAGGCACAGGACAGAGCCCGCAACCTTGGCTCACAGCTGGGGCTCACAACCTTGGCCCGCGGCCTTGTTCTCTTTTCCAGCTAATGTGAATAGCTCTGTTCTCCGTTTATCAGTAGAATCCTCCCTTAGAGTGAGAGCCCGTGGCCTTGGCCTGTGGGCTTGTGAGTACACCTGGGCTCCTGTGTTCTGGCTGATATGATTACTCACTCTTTGCTCCTTTGTTTTCATT
>NW_008402789.1:0-250 GCF_000622305.1 Nannospalax galili
TCTGTGCCCCTCTTCCAGCATCTTGATCATCTTCCTGTAACAGGAATCCATGTGACAGGTCCTGTCCTGGTGGCACTTGATAACATCACTGCAACCTCTCTTTCAAGATTCACAGCACAGCCACGGCACCTTCCACCTCCAACCTGGAGTGCATCTATCACAGCTCTGCTGTTTTGTGTCTGTCTTCTTATTTGTTGCTCCCTCAGCATTATTCCTCTTCAGTGAAGAATCCAAATGATGACTAATCAAA
>NW_008402790.1:0-250 GCF_000622305.1 Nannospalax galili
CCAAAATAATGTGTTCCCTGTTTAGTGAGAGTCCCTGACTCAAGGAATTAAGGTGGAGGCCAATAGAGGAAGACATCCACTGTTCTATTCTGGCCTTGTATGCACACCTGTGGATGCATGCACTGCACACTCACATGTATGTGCCTCCCCCACAGACATACATCACACACACCACATACAGCACACACAGCCCCCTTCCCCCTCAAAAATTGTGATCCTTGTAAATGTACTATATTGTGCTCTGCCTTTT
>NW_008402791.1:0-250 GCF_000622305.1 Nannospalax galili
GCAGCAACAGGAGGCAGCACCAGGCAAGCAGAGGAGCAGCCTTGACAACCGTGAGAATGAAGGAGTGGCACCCACGAGAATGGAGGAGCGGCCACTGCTGGTGGTGACTGCAGGAAGTGATACAGCATGCAGTTCAAAGGAGTCTTGGCCATGCTTGATCCAGCTCTCATGTCTGCAACAAAATTCACAAGAACACCAAAAAGCACAAATCCACCAGGCAAAGATAAAAAGCACAAAGAGGCAAAACACC
>NW_008402792.1:0-250 GCF_000622305.1 Nannospalax galili
GATGCTGGAGTAAGAGGTCATCCTTGGCTAAAATTAGGGCCCTGGTGAGTGCCACAGGTTTGGCTTTTTGTGACGTGGTTCCAAGTGGCAGGGGTCCTGACTCGATGACATCTGTGAAAGACACTATGGTATATCCCCCCCTGTGGGACCCCATTGGGGTGAGAGTTGAACTTCTATCCATAAACCAAGTCAGGGTTAAGTTTGGTAGGGGATCTGGGGAAATTAGGGGATCCTGGTAGGAGAGTTCCTG
>NW_008402793.1:0-250 GCF_000622305.1 Nannospalax galili
TTGTCATGCCAATGTTCAACAAAAGTCTGTGTTTGAGCAGATTTCTGCAGCACCACACCAGCCATAGTTGCGGTAGTGGCCAAAGCAATAAGACCCAAAATAGCTGCAATAATCAGACTAATCATACGTTTACCACGCCGTAGCAACCTTTAGAAAAATCTCAGAATTAATTCTTGAGCAGGACTGCTTTTCTAGGAATGATGTATTTTCACAGGAATCCATAAAGAATTCCTTTGAGTCAAAATCATAA
>NW_008402794.1:0-250 GCF_000622305.1 Nannospalax galili
TGTTTTCCAACACTTACTCTCAAGCTTTGTGATTATTCTCAAACAAGATTACGCAAACTACAAAGCCCAAATCTGTGTTACTATCTTCAATTTCAATGTCAATGACGAAAAGACAGGTTCGCTGACATGCACGAAGGCGATGCACTCGTACACATAAAGTAAAAGCAATACAGAAAAAACAAAGCGCTTTGATAAAGCGGCAGTGTTGGACCCTTTTCAGCCACTACTACTCTTGAATGTTCCCAAGCCA
>NW_008402795.1:0-250 GCF_000622305.1 Nannospalax galili
TTGGTATATGGAAAATGGATATTTAATTCTATCATGTCTTTTCTTTAACATTTAATACATTAAGATTATCTAAAATTGAATTACTCTTGCATTCCTACAATAAACTCAACTGAGTCATTGTTACCTCTTCCAAATGCCATTAGATTGTTTGCTATCAATTCATTGAATCTTTTCTATTGATATTTGTCTGTGCATTAGTTGTATCTGTGTGTATGTGGTGGCCTGAGGTCCACCTCAGGTGTCATTCTTC
>NW_008402796.1:0-250 GCF_000622305.1 Nannospalax galili
TGTTTTCCAACACTTACTCTCAAGCTTTGTGATTATTCTCAAACAAGATTATGCAAACTACAAAGCCCAAATCTGTGTTACTATCTTCAATTTCAACGTCAATGACGAAAAGACAGGTTCGCTGACATGCACGAAGGTGATGCACTCGTACGCATAAAGTAAAAGCAATTCAGAAAAAACAAAGCGCTTTGGTAAAGCTGCAGTGTTGGACCCTTTTCAGCCACTACTACTCTTGAATGTTCCCAAGCCA
>NW_008402797.1:0-250 GCF_000622305.1 Nannospalax galili
ATTGGAGCATTGTGAAGTCATATTGGAGCATTGTGATCTCACAATGGAACGCTGTGAACGCATACTGTAACATTGTCATCGCACCATAGAGCATTTTTATTTCATGGTGCGACAGTGTTGGCACATTGAAGCATTGTGATGTCACATTGGAGCATTGTTAAGTCACAATGTAGCATTGTGAATTCACGTTGTAGTAGTGTGATGGCACCATGGGGCATTGTGATGTGGCATTTGAGGATTGTGATGTGAC
>NW_008402798.1:0-250 GCF_000622305.1 Nannospalax galili
AAAAAAAAAAAAAAAAAAGGAAAGGTACCTACTAGGAGTCAGTGTGGCAGATTCACTGTGTGGAAGCTTGGTGGGAGTCCTTCCAGGTCCTCACTTGGCAAGCTAGAAACCAGGCAAGCGTTTCCCTTCATCTGACTCAGTGTTACATTTATTGACAAGTAAGTCATCTCTGTATTGATTGCAGGGAAAGGAATACACTTGAAATGTGTTTTGAAACTGTGCAGACTTCACAATGGTATCACACCACCTA
>NW_008402799.1:0-250 GCF_000622305.1 Nannospalax galili
TCGGACCTTCATTAACATTGCACAACATGTGTGCTTACACACGCAGAGGCAATACACTCATACACATAAAAAAATAATTTAGAAAATAATAACAAAATATTTTGAAAAAGAAAGCAGAATTAGCAGAGGTCAATGACGCAAGTCAGTAAACACCGCCCTCTATTGTCACTCTTTTGTTTCTCTCCCCAGTTTCTTGTCCTAAGTTTCCACCTGACTTCCCTCAAAAGTGGTCTGTGACTTCAAACTTTAA
>NW_008402800.1:0-250 GCF_000622305.1 Nannospalax galili
AAGGAAAGATGGTGGGAGTTGGGAGGTATTGGGGGGAGGGTGGGGATAATGGGGGCACTGTAACTAGGAAGGGTGGGAGGCTGAAGAGGCAAAAAAAGTAGCAATGAATGGATGGGAGGGGGCTAGAAAAGCTAGAGGGAAAAGTGATGCCCTAGAAACCCTGTGAGACATGCACATAGACTGTCTGAACATTATGCATATGTATACCTAGAAGTTGCTTGGTAGGGAATGCAGTGCCAGATAGAAAAAA
>NW_008402801.1:0-250 GCF_000622305.1 Nannospalax galili
TATCTGAAAATTAAAATTTAACTAGACACCCTTTTTCTTTTTCTTTTTTTTCTTTTGTCTTTTGTCTCCTGTCTTTTTATGACAGGAATTCATGTCGTAACCCAGGATGGCCTCAAACTGAGGATGCAACCCAGGCTGGCCTTGAATTCAAGATCCTCCTTCCTCAGCCTTCCAAGTGCTGGGATTATAGACCTGTACCACCTTACCACCCCTCACTAGAAGTTCTCTCTCTGTCTCTCCCTCCCTCCCT
>NW_008402802.1:0-249 GCF_000622305.1 Nannospalax galili
GTGTGTGTGTGTGTGTGTGTGTGTGTGTGTGTGTGTACACGAAAGCACACGCATCCATGGAGGCCAGAAGAGGGCACTGGATCCCCTGGTCCTACAGTTACAGGTGGTTGTGAGCTGCCCAACATGAGTGCTGGGAACCAAACTCAGGTCCTCTAGATGAGCAGAAATCACTCTTGACCACTGAGCAATTTCTTCAGCCCCATAATTATTTTGCTAGCTATCTACAGGATAATAGAGTAAGGATAACGC
>NW_008402803.1:0-250 GCF_000622305.1 Nannospalax galili
ATCTCTCCAGCCCCAGCAAATTCTTTATAGCCCAGCAAGGAGCTCACACCCCTTCCTCATAAAGTAGTTGTTGCCCAGGAGATTGCGATGGTCAGTCAGGCCTGGGTCATGTGGCAGAATGGAATAGAAAATAATTTCATTTATTCCACCTGAACCACACACAGTGGTGTAGACCTTGGAGAGGGCTTCTGAAACCAGAGAAAAAAGGAGGAGTGCTGCGTACACAACTTGAATGGCCAGTGCATTTTTT
>NW_008402804.1:0-250 GCF_000622305.1 Nannospalax galili
CTGTAGAGACCTGACAACTGTGATTGGTTTCCCACGAACTCTATTGTATTTCAGAATTGCCTCAAGGAGAAAAGAGAGCTTTACAGTTCCCATTACAAAGAGAAAGTTGCCAAATACAGTGCCTCACGAGTTTAATCCCAGTGCTCAGGAGCCAGCAAAAGGTGGATGTTTCTGAGTTCAAAGCTAGCCTGGTCTCCATAGAGTTCTAGGCCACTCAAGACTATAGAGTAAGATCCTGATTCAAAAAAGA
>NW_008402805.1:0-250 GCF_000622305.1 Nannospalax galili
AAATCCTCATGGTATTTGTTCAATTACTGTGATGTGCAAGCCATCTGATAGTCGTCCTGCAGATAAAAGCATCTTGAAACATTTTATTTTTAAATATTTATACTATTTTTCATTTGTGTGTCTGTCTGTATGTCTGTGTATGGATACGTGCACGTGAGTGCGCAGGCCAGAGCCAGTGGAGCCAAGAAGAGGGCTTTGGAGCCCCTGGAACTAGAGTTACAGATAGCTGTGAGCCACCCAGTGTGAGTCC
>NW_008402806.1:0-250 GCF_000622305.1 Nannospalax galili
AGAAAAATTCTACCATTAACTCAGTATCTAGTGGGGACTGTCTTCTTAAAACCACTGTCATGATTATTCTTTCATAACCATGAAAAAATGTTGCTTGTTTGATGCTTATTCATACTTTTTCTTGAACACATATGTAATGAACATGTGTATTGGTGGGGTAGTTGCATTTTTTTCTTTAGGTAATTAACAGCTGACTAATTGGACTTAAGGCCTACTCAATGGGAGGAAATTCATCCATAGTCCTGTAAAC
>NW_008402807.1:0-250 GCF_000622305.1 Nannospalax galili
AAATCCAGTGCACCTGTCTACATATTCTTACCACAAGGTAAAGTGTTCCCTGACCCTGGAAGCCACATAGAGATGTCAGGAACTCAGAGTAAGAGGCTCAATTTAAGCACACGGTGTTTCCTTCATTTCCTTCTATGATGGACGATTCATTCTTTACAGGTCTGAGCCAGAGTACAGAGCAGGGGTACAGCAACTTCTTCAGAAGAGCAGTTAGTAACTATTTGAAATTTTATGGACCATCCAATTAATG
>NW_008402808.1:0-250 GCF_000622305.1 Nannospalax galili
CCCACCCGGGAACACACTGCAGCCCTGGACGACGATTTCCCCAAGAAGCCTGTGCCTAGGCGATGGGGCCCGGGCCGAGCACGGATGGGACGGGGCCCAGGCAAAGAGGTACAAGATAGAAGCCAGGGCCCTACGAGGTGGAACAAACAGCCCGGGCCCATGCCCGACCGACCAACCCCAAGCGACGCCCGTCCAGGGGACAGAGCCCGGGCTCCGCATCAGTGGACCAAGGGCCCAGGCTGAAAAGTCC
>NW_008402809.1:0-250 GCF_000622305.1 Nannospalax galili
ATACACAGCTTAAGGAGCTCATCAAAGAAGATTTCAGTCAGGTGGTCTGTGAACAGATTGAAAATTCTGAAATTATTATTTGTTCTAAGCAGACCCTACCTGATGTCTATGAAGGAAAAACATGCTTAAAGGTAATTCCCATTAATTTGAAAAGTCATGTGTTGGTATCTGGGCATGGTGGTGCACGCCTTTAGTCTCCACACTTGGGAGGCAGAGGCAGGCAGATCTCTATGAATTCAAGGTCACCCTG
>NW_008402810.1:0-250 GCF_000622305.1 Nannospalax galili
AACAGAAGAAAGGCTAACCAGATAAGGCGGCACACACCTGTAATCCCAGCACCTGGGAGGAAGAGGCAGGAGGCTCATGAGTGCACACTTTTCTCTGCTATATAGTGAGCCTGAAGTCAGCTAGGGCTACATGAGATCCTATGTAAACAAAATCAGAGAGTACAATGCAGCAGGAGCAACGACAACAACAAAACCAGATGAAACAAAAGACCGGGTACAGATTTAAACCCCTAAATACTAGTAGTTATAT
>NW_008402811.1:0-250 GCF_000622305.1 Nannospalax galili
CTGAACATTGTGATAACACATTAGGGGCCTTGTGAGTGGACATTCAGCATTCTGATGTCACATTGAGTTTTTTTGGAGCATTGTCATGTTACATGGAGGCATTATGATGACCCATTGGGCATTGTGATGTCACATTAGGAAATTGTGAGGGGATATTGAGCACCATGTTTGCATATCGACCATGTTGATGACACAATGTATCATTGCAGTGATACAATGACGCATTGTGATTGCAAAGTGAGCATTGTGG
>NW_008402812.1:0-250 GCF_000622305.1 Nannospalax galili
CAACTTGAAATAGTTGAATGTGTATCAGTCAGTCAGAGAGGCCTTGTAATGCTGGTCCTAGAGCCCTGGTTCTCATGTATTGGGGTGGGAGGTACATATTGTATTTGATATTTTTGTTCCAGTTCCAATATGTCTTTTCATATTTAGTGACTGTTTGGTATCTTGAAAAGTTTCAATTGTTTTAATATTTTGTCCTGTTATGTAATGACTACTTGATGTCTCTATTGTATTTTTGGTATAAGAGTTTTGA
>NW_008402813.1:0-250 GCF_000622305.1 Nannospalax galili
TTACTATAGAACACATCTAAGCATATGATTGAATGGTTAGTAGTAAATTTAGAGCTATGCCATCGTCACTGCAGTCCAATGTTAGCTGGTTTTATCATTCCTCCAAATGTTTGCAATGTCACTATTTCCATCTCTTAATTCTAGGGAACTACTTTCTTCCTCTTTGATTTGCCTTCTTTAGATATTTCAAGAAATGGAATCATATAATATATGATCCTTAGCATCTGTCTGCTTTCATGTGAATAATGTT
>NW_008402814.1:0-250 GCF_000622305.1 Nannospalax galili
ATCAGACTCAAGGATAGACCTACCTGTACAACCCTCAACCCCTTCTTCCAACTCTCACATTCTTTCTGCCACCCTCTTCTGCAAGAGTCCCTGAGCTTGGAGGGAGTGACATGGATGTCTGAATGTTCTCCATTCCAGTGAGGTACTGTAGGACCCTGAGACCCTCTTCATTCGCCTGCTACCCCCCAATCCCTCTAGACCCCCACTAATTGGTCTTTGCTTCTGTAAAATGCTTGGCTGCTGCTTTAGA
>NW_008402815.1:0-250 GCF_000622305.1 Nannospalax galili
CCGCCATCGAATCAATGTCTTCATGTTGCTTTATATCTCAGTTCCAAATTTTCCCTTTAGGGCCAGTGAGGTGACCCATTGGAATAAAGGCATGTGCTGCCAAGTCTGACAGCCTGAGTGTGATCTCTGGGACCCGCATGGTTGAAGGAGAGCACTGTCCCCTCAAGTTGTTCTCAGACCTCCACACTCAGGCTATGGCACCCACAGTGTTCTCTCTAAATAAATAAATAGGTAAATAAATGTAATAAAA
>NW_008402816.1:0-248 GCF_000622305.1 Nannospalax galili
CTGAAGATATATTCAATACAGTTGGATAACAAGATGGAGAATTCTTTTTATTGTATGTATATGAGTGTTTTGTCTGCATTGTATGTAAATGCACCCATGAATGCAATGCCCAAGGATGCCAGAAAAGGGCATTGGATCCCCTTGAACTGATGTTAGCTGGTTGTTAGCTGCCATGTGGATGTTGGGAACAAACTCCGGATCCTCTGGAAGAGCAGCCAGTGCTCTTAACCACTGAGCCATCTCTCCAG
>NW_008402817.1:0-250 GCF_000622305.1 Nannospalax galili
GTATAACTGTAATGTGACTTAGTGACACCACAACTACCCACTTACTGCTTCCCTCATTTCTCGCAGCAGCTCTATGAGGTATTATATGATTACTAATTTTAGAGATGAGAAACTGTCTTGAAGCACTTCATCTACTTGGAAGATTTGCAACATTAACCAGGCCAGCTGCACAAAGTTCTTGTATTATGTGTTTTGGAAGCACTACTTATGGTTATTAATTGTCATTCATTGTGGTCGCATCTTGCCTTCT
>NW_008402818.1:0-250 GCF_000622305.1 Nannospalax galili
ATGCTTTGCGTGCATCACCTGCTACCTGTACTGTTGCTGTCACCCCTGGGGTTCACTGTCTCAGCACTGCTCTGGTTTGAAGGCTTGATGGTACCAATGTCTACTTACTGACCCTCCCTCCCCAGTGATTTTGTATTGCTCCCACTGATGACATCTACCTTCACGATTCCCATTTCAAGTGTCCCATTTATAGCTTTCACTTTCTCTTCATCTTTCTAGCTCTCTTCTCTAGACTTTGAATGATTTTTTT
>NW_008402819.1:0-250 GCF_000622305.1 Nannospalax galili
TTTTTGGTGTCAGTATCTTGCTGGTCTTTAGCTTGTGGCCCCTTCATCCTGACCTAGGATTGATGCACCACAATGACTGACTAGGATGTAGATTTTTAATGTTTACTTTGCAGGTTAAGAAGTTGACCTAATAAAGGTCAATTTAATTGCTGAGTTACTAAGAACCAGTCTATTTCAAGAATTGTAGGAATTTTATGTCTTTCTTTTTTCAGACAGGTGTCAGCATATCTCAATTATTCTGAATTTGAAC
>NW_008402820.1:0-250 GCF_000622305.1 Nannospalax galili
CATGGAATGTTACAGCTATTATGTACCTAGAAAAATAACCTAATCCTATTTTTAAAAAAATGTCCTCAGTGAGAAATAATTTTGACAAATGGGACATGAAAATATGAATTGATTTTGTTTTATTGCAATGTTATTGAGGCTATTGTGAATGGAATTACGCCCTGATTTCTACCTCAATAAGTTTGTTTATGGTGTATAAGAAGGTTAGCATGGTGTTGGCTATTGACTTGCTGTATGTTATTTTTATTAC
>NW_008402821.1:0-250 GCF_000622305.1 Nannospalax galili
CTCCAGAAAGGGATAGATTTCTGTGACTGCTGCTTCCAATTCTGTGTTCTCCTAAAACCTCTTTCTAATCTTTGGTTGACAGCGTTTCACTCTTCCACTTAACAGGTCTCTGAGACTAAGTTGTTTGTATCTCTAGTACTTTACCCTCCCTGAAAATTTACACGGTTTAGCTTTATAGATTTGTGTAATTTTACACTTTATATGTATTTTGTCCCCTATTGAGTTTACATTCATAAAATAGGTGTGATTT
>NW_008402822.1:0-250 GCF_000622305.1 Nannospalax galili
TGGACGGAACTAGGTACTTTTGTACTAAATAAAGTGACAGACTCAGGAAAAACAAGGACATGTGTTGTCTATCATTTTTGGATCTCAGCTACAAATTGTAAGATGTATGTATATATCTTGATGTAACCATAGGAGCCAGGAAAATGGAAAGGAACCATGGGGGTGAAGAGTAAGAAGGGGTTTGAGAGAAGAGGATGGGGAAGACAGGTGTTACCAAGGGGGAAATGGGGGAAAGGGGGCACTTTAACTT
>NW_008402823.1:0-250 GCF_000622305.1 Nannospalax galili
GAATGGTTGTTAAATTTTATTGAATGTTTTTCCTGTATCCTCTGAGATGGTCATATGGTTTTCTTTATTAATGTGCTAAAATGAAATTACAGAAGTTTTTCTTTCTTTGTCGTAATTAAGCATTGCATGATAAATTCAAACAATCATGATTTTTTTAAAAAAAAAACACATCTGGATTTGAATTGTTTAGGACTTTTTCTTTGTACACTTATGGTTTTGACAATGATTGATTTATATTTTCCTTTCTTGT
>NW_008402824.1:0-250 GCF_000622305.1 Nannospalax galili
CTCCATAGGTCCATGTGCTAGTATATTGCTCCAGTATCCCAACCATATTACAATATGACTTCTGAATATTCCCTTATGACATCGCAATGCTTGAATGTGACATCAGAATGCTCCAAAATGCCAACACTATCGTCCCACATACCATTTTATTGCCCCAATTTGGCATCACAATGTTACAATGTAACATCACAATGTTGCTTTTTGACATCACAATAATACATTGTGCCATCACAATGTTACATTATGATTT
>NW_008402825.1:0-250 GCF_000622305.1 Nannospalax galili
ACATGGCCACAGGCCAGTCCAATGAAGGAAATTCCCCAATTGAGGATCCCTAAACACAGATGTGTCAAGTTGACACTAAAGCTGTCCAGCACAGTTACTTTCAATATTTTCTTCCAAAATATTCAGGGCTTCCAGTTTCACATTGATGTCTTTGATCTCTTTTCTGTTGACTTGTGTGAAAGGCTAAAGATAAGGATCCAGTTTCATTCTTCTACAGGTAGAGATCCAGTTTTGCCAACACCATTTGCTG
>NW_008402826.1:0-250 GCF_000622305.1 Nannospalax galili
GGTTTACATATCTACATATTTGTAGGCAGCAAGTACACTTCAGAAAGCCTGAGGAGCATTAACTCACAATTCCAGACTAGATTAAAATTTACACCACTAACTCTCAAAATGAGTGATTCGATTGCCAACAGGTAGAAGGGTATTCTGAGGAAAACCAGCCTTGAATTAGATCTAGTTAAAACATCACTAATTAACACACTGAAATCTTTAACTTACCACAAAGATGACACTGAACAAAAATCTGACTCAA
>NW_008402827.1:0-250 GCF_000622305.1 Nannospalax galili
GCCAGCATAAAGAAAGGGCAGAGATAAGAGAGGATGGTAACACAAGCCTCCGTTTCACTGGAATCCAGGTACATCTCAGCTAGAAGATACACCACGTCCCGTGAGCGAAAGGAGTTCATAAAATCTCACTTGTTTCTCAATTCACCTGCATTGGATTTCTGGCACTGTAAATAAAAGAGAACCAATAACCTTCTGGGTGTGAAGAGGACCTTAACCATGCTCCTGTTGAATTCATGCTAATCATTCCAGA
>NW_008402828.1:0-250 GCF_000622305.1 Nannospalax galili
TCTGATTTACACAGTGGTTGCACCAGTTTGCAATGCCATCAGTATTGAAGGAGGGTTCCCCTCTCCCCACATCCACACCATAATTTGGTGGCATGTTTTTCTCCTGATCTCAGCCATTCTGACTGGGGTTAGACCAAATCTCAAAGCAGTTTTTATATGCATTTCCTTAATTTACTAAAGGATATTGAACAATTTTATGACGTATTTCTTCCTTTGAGCCCAATGTTCAAATCCGTAGCCTGTCTTTTAA
>NW_008402829.1:0-250 GCF_000622305.1 Nannospalax galili
AGACCATAATTTGTAAAAAGGTTTTATGGAGTCACTCTGTATATATAGATATTACCTTTTCTAGAAGTTTAAATTTATTTTTAAAAATACTAGAATTTGGTATGGATTACATCCCAATGAACTGTTGATCAGGGAGGCTCCAAAGGCCTGATAAAAAACTACATGTTGTTGCCAATACCCTTGTCTGCCTACCAGAACCAGATTTTGAGACCCCCATAGCAAAAGACAATATATTCTTGGGGTCATAGGA
>NW_008402830.1:0-250 GCF_000622305.1 Nannospalax galili
CTGGACCATGTGCTTCTGACTCAGCAGAGGAAGAATGTGATGTTTTGGGATTGAGTTTTTAAAAATAGCCCAAGTCCTTCTCTGCCCTTATTTTCTGATCACTCTCTAACTAACGCCCCAGAGCTCTTCCCACACTGGTTTTGGGGCACCGCCTTCTGTGCAGCCCAGTCAGTGGTGAGGGTGTCTGTGATACTTGCCAGGAGGAGCTGTGTGGCCACAGGCTGGGGCAAGAGGAGGAGGCCTACCCTAA
>NW_008402831.1:0-250 GCF_000622305.1 Nannospalax galili
CCAGCCATGAATTCCCTGTCACTGTGAGGGTTGTAAGTCCAATTAGATTGCTATTGATTGCCACCCCACCCCTGCAGATACCAGTGACACTACTGCACCACTAGAGATATTTTGCCATGCCAGTCATTATTGTTATTAGGCTGTAAGGCTGGACTAGACCATTGATAGTTTTTCTCCCTTGGCATTTTTCATATCATCATCTAGCATTATGATAGCCAAACTTCAGTTGGAAGGCTTCTAGATCAGTTCC
>NW_008402832.1:0-250 GCF_000622305.1 Nannospalax galili
GTAATTTCACATTGGAAGATTGTGAAGTCATATTGTAACATAGTGCTGACATCAAGGAGCATTGTGATGTACCAATGGAACATTTTGAAGTCATACTGTAACATTTTGATGGAACATTGGAGTAAAATAATGGCACATGCGGCCATAGTGTTGGCACATTGGAGCACTGTGACGTCATATTGGAGTATTGTGATGTGACAATGGAACATTCTGAAGTCATATTGTACCATTGTGATGGCACCATGGATCA
>NW_008402833.1:0-250 GCF_000622305.1 Nannospalax galili
ATTAGGTTGAATGAATTCATGATTCCCATAGTAAACCTGCTTCTGAAATCTTGTATCCATATGATTAAAATTTCAGAGATAAGAGACTTTGACATTTAATTGTAAAAGTAGCCTTTATAATCTTCAGAAACTTTCATTCAAATAAAAATCATCAAAAATTTTGCCCAGTTCACAGGCTGTGGTTGAAGAATGGGGATATTGACTTTATATCATTAGCTCACACTAAACATTGAAGGAGCTGAACTTTTCC